>NC_143563.1:73980769-74130961 GCF_054136105.1 Typopeltis vanoorti | reverse complement strand
ATGATTCATTATATTTATCTACTTACAGGAAGCTGACACATGCTGGAAGATATTTTCGTACACCATCATCCACACTAGCAGTATCTGATCCACAAAATACTCGCTCATAGAGCCATAGTTATTTGTTCTAGTGATGCTGTTCTTACCACAATCAATTTATACAACCCCTACAAAATAGATAAAATACTGCATGTGCCTTCCCAAACACATGACACCAGTGCACTACCATTCCTATCCTATATATCCTGGATGCATTTGAAAACATTGCTGAAGTTCTAAAGAAATGCACATGTTAGCCACTGAATTAAAAACTTTTAATTTTTATTCTCTTCAGTATTTCAGAAGCTTTAACTCAAAAAGGAATTCCTGAAAATAAAAAATAAACCTATTAATAAGTATAACAGACTTTTGGATTCAAAACTCATTTCTCAAGTGCAGCCTCTTCATGTTGGTTAACTCTTCAAAAAGGCTTAACAAAGCCTCTGTTAGTAGACTGAAGTGCCAGTACTGGACCTAATCTCAACATCGACTGCAGTATTTGTAACTTAGCTCCTGAGATAGCCAATAACATTAGGCTTGACGTTGCCAGTTCACTTTCTAGATCTTCACCACCCAAAAGAAATGTCTCCTTGTCAGCTCAGTGCCATCAATAAACTAAATAAAAATAACAGTATAGGTCTGACAAGGGAAGTGCTACCATTATCCTCAATGCCAGTGCAATAAAAAAACTGGATGTCATTCTTAGCGACTGCTCCATTTATAGACCTTTTGGATTATGATCCTACAAAATCACAAATCAATAAACTAAAGTCTACTCAAAAAAGTTTCTTCCTGGCTTCCTGATATCACACAAAAAAAAAAAAAAACCTTCAGTTGCCGTACTCCCCAGACATGCCTAAGATTCATAAATCCAATTCCCCATGGTAGATACCACCAATTCTCCCTGCTATAAATTATCCAGTTGGAGAAATCTCTTGTCTCCTTTACTGGTCATACCACATCATACATAAAAAAAAAAAAAAAAAAAAAAGTCTTCTCATTTTAAAAAGCTCCAGTGAAAAAATAATTGTTAATGATACTGATATCCTAGTAAATTTTGACATTACCTCATTATTCAATAATTCTTAAATGACAACTTATTGCTTTTAAAAAAAAAAGTTTTTTCTTCTCAATATCATTGACCTCTTCTCCTTTGCTATCCGTCCTGGTTATTTCTCTTTGAAAAACAATTTATAAACAGGTAGAGGGTGCCTCTATGGGGTCTTCCCTCTCACTCCCCACTTGCCAATTTTTTATGGAAGATTTTGAAAAATAAGCTCTTGACTCAGCTCCTCTCAAGCCTATCTGGTTGAGATGTATAGATGTCTTTTCTATTGTGTCTCATGACTCAGACACATCAGATATTTTGTCACCTGAATAGTCTTTACCTTAGAATTCAATTTACAAGGGAAAAGGAAACTAATAATAGTGTGACCTTGGTCACCCACTTACCTAATGGTAACCTGTCCTTTTCAGTATATAGGAAACCCACTCACACATGCAGATACATTCACAAACTTTCCCATCTCACCACCACCACACACACACACACACACACACACACACTTCTCTCAACAATATGGTGTCATAAACACTAACTCATAGAGATTATAACTTTTGTTTCTCTCTTACAACAGAACTCAGTCTTATACACTACACTTTTCTAATGGCTACAGTCCCCACAATATCAAAAAAAAATATCAATCACCCCCCCCCAATCCACAACTTCTCTTCAGAAAGATTTTAGTAATGTTATCACCATCTTCTATGTCCTTGGCAAATCAGAAAAAATATCCAGAATCTTAAAGAAATAAAATCTTTGCACCACTTTCAAGTCTCATTTAAAACTAGCTATCTTTAACTGTTCCACTAAAGACAAACTCTCTCCCCCTCTCATCCAGGTGTATATAGAGTTCCTTGTTCCTGCAAATTGACCTGCTATGGACAGACAGGAAGATCAGATGCCATCTGAATGGAAGAACATAAAAAATACATCTGCAGTCATGATTATGGTCAGTCTGGCCTTGCAGACCATGCTTTGGATATGGCTCACAGAATCAGTTTAATAAAGACCATCATGCTCAATCACAGTAAATTTAGAAGAGAAAGATTTTTTTTTAATCTGCTGCTACTCTTAAAAATCAGCCTCATTTAAATAAATATGGTTGCATATAACTTCCCAAAATATGGGAAGCACTAATACTTCAAGACCCAGTTTATATCCTAGGGCCCTCCACATAGTTAGGACTCTAGTCTTTCATCCACGTTTTTCAGTTTGTTTTGTACTGTCTTTATTTGAGCATGTGACAAGTCTCATTTTGTACTCTCTGACGATTTCACTGAGTTGAAATATTGGAAGCATTAAACACTATGTGCCGTTTCACTCCGTTGAACCCAGCGCCGGCACCTAGTGTTTTTCTTGTGTGTGCAATTAATGTTTGGCGCCTTTCCAAAAAACTATTTTTTTGAATAAAGTGTGAATAAAACGAACAGGAAATGAAAAACAAATGAAAACCGCTTTGCAGTATAATGTTACCTATGGATTAGTCCTGCTTATACAAATTTTTTTTACACGGAACTCAACAATTAATCATAAGTTGATTTATGATACATCAAAAAATAAAGAACTATTTTATATATTTCGTAAATTTTAATCAAAAATTACAGTGATATAATCGGGTCCAGGATACAATTTCAGAATTTATTTCTTCGTTTCCGGGAAGATCTGAACGGGCCCCGAACAGAAGACAACGTACATTCATAATTACATGTACCATTCGTTGTTCATCTAAACTCTTATCTCATATTTTTTGACATCTTTTAGGCGTTTTTTCTTCTGCGGCGCCTGTGTATATTGCACACGCTACCAGCTGGGCGTGATTGAACCCTTGTAGACTGTGAAGTGCAGATTAATAGTTTCCATGTGCATGCATACTTGAAGAATAAGCAAAATTGTGGGAAAAACTTGGGAAACAAGCTTGAATTCTGTCCAAATGAGTTGTTTAAAATCATAACTTTAGCAATTAAGAAATCATAGGAATACAAAGGATCTGTATTTGTTTTGCAGATCTGGAAAAGGCATATGACATGGTGCCAGGAGAAATGCTGTTTAAAATGATTGTGGTATAAATAAGATGTTAGGTACATACTCTGTATTTAGGTTGTAAGTCAGCAGTTAGAACTGAAGGGGATACAAGAAGATATTTTGTAAAATCAGGTATAAGACAAGGTTTATGCCCTTTGTGTTCTTTTTCATTTAGATACTTTATAAAGAAAAGTGGCATTAAGTATTAAAATAAATATTAGTTCTTCAATTTATGCAGATGATATTATATTTCTAGTACAGTAGAAGCCTGCAGGATTCTTTAACTACATTGAATAACTTCTGTTACAAATTTAGCATGAAAATCAATGTTGAAAAGAGACTAAGAAAATAGGCAGGAACATTAAAACAGTAGCTAGATCCTTAAAGATAATCCTGTGGAACAAGTAAAATATTTCAGCTATTTAGGTAATCTTTAATAAAGATAACAAATTAAATATGTAAATGTATAATAAACAAAGCTATTCTGGTGGGAATCCAACTGAATAATTTTTATGGAATAAGAGATTAATCAAAATACTGAACTTGCATACATTTATACACACAAATATATACATGTGTGTGAGAGAGAAAACCAGGGTTGACATTTGATCAAAGACTAGACCACAGATATCAGAATACCAATAAAAATTCAGTAATTCATCATTGCTAGATCATATTAAAAATAAGGTATTAGGAAGGAACCAGATATTACTGTGGAAAATTCTCAAGTGAGTTAGTAGTAATGCATATTTTCATTTTTTATCAATATGACATTTAATATTTTCAATTTGAGGGAGCACATCAGCCAAAGAGGTTGCTTAGAAGGGTGAAAGTGACATCAAGTCTAATGTAGAAGCTATCAAATTCCACATATGTATTCCTCAAGGAGCACAAGATACATATGTGGAATTTGATAGCTTCCACATTAGACTTGCTGTCACTTCAGCTCTTCTAGGCAACCTCTTTGGCAGATGTGCTCCCTCACATCGATAATGTTAACTACAGCATTTTGAGTGGTGCAGTCCTTTCAATATTTAAAATTGAAGAGTAAACGCTTCAATTTTAAATATTGAATACAGAGCTATTTGTTAGTTTTGTTAAAATAAATTAAATATTAATTTGTAACCAGGCTATGTTTTTATCTAAACCTGTCTTGTAATCCTTTATTACACATGTATAATATTCTTTTTTTGTTTCCAGATTTTAAAATTCAGAAGATACCAATCTGATGGGAAAAACTTAAATTCTGTAGGAACAAAAATTTGTGGAATTAAATATTATGAAATAATTTTTATTTGTATTTTTCAAACAGAATCACTTCCTTGATAAACTAGATATCAAACTTAAAATTTACTGATTATATATTGAAACGGATTATATAATCTTGTAAAGCTATGCCATAAACTTTATCAAATTTCTTTAATAATTCAGTTTAGAAACACTCACACTGTGACTATGCATATTAGAGCAGAAACAGAAGCTTTCAAATAGCAGTGAAATGTTTCAAAACGTTTCTGCAAAGCAAACTTTATTTTTTACATAATTGGGGAAGATAAATTAACATGAGGAAATCTTAATTGGTCACAACCGAGGACAACGTTTGGTTCCATATCATTCTACATTTCCTATGTTGTTTTTAAAAAAACAAAGCAGTCTTAATAATCCCATATATATGCAGATATTTCCTACCTTAAATTACAGCCATTATGACCTATCAAAGATCATGGCCTACCTTCATACAATATATAGTCTCTTGTAGATATACAGTTTCTAGTTTGATGGAACAGAATTAAAGCAGTTATACAAAAATAATAAATAAAAGTTGTCTTAAGCATATGATAATGAACAGTTGGAAAGCTTAAAAATTTTTCTAATAGATTCAAAAGACATTGCTAAGTGCAATGAATAGGATCTTTTAAGAATGAACCTTTAATTTTGTATATAGTTTTATACATCAACACACATTTTACTTTCTGTTTAATATTGAATTTATTGTAATGTATCATGGTGTATTTTTTAACATGGTGTCGGTGAGATACTGATGAAATGCGAGTGCATTAAATTTCTTTATTCCTCAAGAATACTGTCAGTCCAGTACACAGGCTTGAAACTTCCGTCATTTTGGTTGGAATTTTATGATTCATCTTTGATTTGTAATTCATCATCCATAGCAAATTATCCAATAGCATCATCCAAGCTAATGCTTCTGCCTGGTATCTCCACTTGGGCCTGCCTCCCACTGAGGAGACCTCAATGGAGGTCGAAACTAGCCTGGGTAGTGGCCCCTTCCCTTAATGCATAACATTAGACATATCCGCAAGGAGATGTGTTTTGCATTATAGGAGATACTGAGATAGGAGAGTTGGTATCTTGCTCCACCTTTGCAACGAGTTTTCCTGGTGTTGTACCACCTTACCCCAGTCCTGGGGGATACTTTCAGGCGCAAACTTTGTTTGCTCACACTTGGATAAAGGATTAAACTAATTTTATTATACATCCATAGCAAACTTATTCATTATCACAAAGTTTGAACCAAATCTTCATGTGCATAATGCTGTTCTAATGAAAAGACTGAATTTGACCTACTTTAAGACTATTTTGATGTTTCGTAAGTGTTGCAGTGATACTTGAGAATCCACTTAAATAATTATACAATTGCACATGTACACAGTGGAAAATGTATTGTACGAATATAACTTGATGCAGGTGATGACAGTTAGTGCTTAGCACTTCCTTTGAATAAGCATTCATATTTGTACATAAATCTGTGTAATAGTTTGGTGTTTTCATTTTCAATTCTAAGCTATGTCAGGCCAGCTTTGTGCAATTTGATAAGTTGGGTGTTGTCTTGATGCTTACAGATTTATTTACTGATCTTCAGTTAGTCTATAGTATAATAGCTTGCACAAACATGGTACTGAGTATATGCCAGGTAGCATTATTGATATCCTTTGGATAGGATAACAGATTGAATTTCATTTATTTATTTATTCATATCGAGTTTCCTCCTTTTTCTCCCACGTCCCTATTGGGGCGAATTGAGCCCCCTCAGGGGGGTTAAGTATTTATGGCTGTAGATCCGTGTGTTCACGGGGCCGGTTTGCCTGCTTGCAGGATGAAAAACCCTGCTATCCACGTCCAAGACCGGCTAACTTGGCTATGGCTGAGGAAGATCCTTAAGCTCCTCACGTCAGCGACGGGAATCAAACCGAGGACACTCCTTCCTGGGGCATATGGTTCTGAAGCACATAGCCACTAGGCTAACCACGTGGACATTGAATTTCATTGGATTTTGAAGGTGGTTATGATTAGTATTTTTTCATCATCTTTGCCACTTGTTCCAAGATACCTTTGATACAAAGTATGGGAGTACTATGTGGAGTGCTGCTTCTCCTCATGGATGTTGTCTAGAAATGATAATTATTTTTTGTGTTCTTGGGTTGTATTCACTGTTTCAGCCAGATCTATTCTATGGACAGCTTCACTTAGGAAATCTTATATTCTTATCTGACCTTCTCTTCCCTCTCATTGGTCACTTAGCTTTGATAAAAAAAAATTTTTTTTTTTAAATCCACAGAATTTTGCACAAGATGCATGCACTTAAATTGTATGTAGGCTTTGTTGTCAGCACACTTTGTATCCTGCATACTGATTGAACTATAAAATGATCACATGCATGCTTATACTGCAGAACGTGTTGCAGGAGTCTCCATTTCAGTTTTGCTCTTTTTTTTTTATAAAGCATTAAATTGACATCTTCTGATATACAGGCGAGCTCTGGTGTCACTTTTCACAAATATTCCTCGTACTGAAACAATAGAAGTTCTAGCCCAAGAATTTCCACTAGACATAATGAACCTATTTAAATTCGTAATTGCATCTGGTTACTGTACATGGAAACACCTATGCCAACAACAATTGGAAGAAGCTTCACTTGGCCACTATTACCTAACCTAGCAAACTTATCTGGAATTTTGCTTTTGTAGATCAATTATCGATTGGGAATGCTAAACTCTGTTTGGAATGACAGTATTCACAAATGCCTGTTGATATAGGAAGTAGATAACCAAAGTACTACAGTACATTTGGCACTACAGTCCCTTGGCCTCCAATTTTTGGGTTTCATAACTCACTACGAGGTGGGGTTGTTACTCCCATCTCAACCATGTGTAATTATGATGTGTTGTGTTCTTAAGACCGGTTTGCCTGCTTTACAGGAGAAAAATCCTGCAGTCCATGCCCATGACCAGCTAATGACTATGTCTGAGAAAGATCCTTAGCTTCTCATGTCAGTGATGAAAATCAAATGCAGGATGCTCTTTTCTTTTTAAGGATATGGTTGCAGAGCACGTAACCACTCGGCTAACTGCCTGACACAAAGTATTGTATTATGAAAATATCAAAGTGGTATTAAGTGAGTAATTTTGCATAGTTTAATTTAATACATTTAAAATTACTACAAATTTTAATGGATCCTGAATACCAAATGTTATTAAATTTAGTCAGTCAGATTAATTATGGCTAATAATTTTTTTTCTAGTAAGTCAAATAACAGTGAGCAAAGAAAGATCAGACTGCTTGCTCCATGGAGATTGTAATAATAATTTTCTCACTCCAGATTTTCTGTTGAAACTGAAATTGAAACTCATAAGACATTTGATGACAAGTTATATCCAGTGCAGAATCACAAGTTCAAATCATTATGGCAATAAAAATACGATTTTATAAGTTTTTCCACTTGGTTTAATCCTTTATCCATGTGTAAGCAAACAAAGTTTGTATCCGAAGTATTTTCAGGATGGGCAACTCATATATAGAAGCTAATGACTTCCCATCACTTGCCTTAGTATCCCATAATGCAAAGCACATATCCTTACATGTATAATACTATGCATTATGGGAAGGGTCACTATCCAGACCGGTTTTGATCTATATTGAGGTCTCGTCAGTGGGAGCCAGACCTAGAGGTGATACCAAGGTTGAAGTAATACAGAGGATATTTTTATATACGAGTAGCCAAAAGGTGTCGCACCTTATTATTAAAATACTCTGGAATAGAGATAGTTGCTAGTTTTTCCACTTGGTATATACTGGGTTTAATCATTAATCCAAGTGTAAGCAACGTTTGCACCTGAAGTATTTTAAAATAGTACCTTAAAGAAAAATATTTGGAATCTCCATGTGTGACAACTTTTACTGCATGCTTAAAGAAATGTGTCGAGGAAAGTAAACGATTCTTATAGTACAAATATGCTTTGGCCACGGGAGTACTCTATTAAATAAGGTGATGTCATTACATCAAATGATTTAACTCAACCACTGGCAAATGGCTAGTATGTGGACACAGTACCGAAACAATTTCAGTTGACATCAGAATCATTTTTTTAAATAATTATTGATAGAATATGCTTTTTGAGGAGAGTGGAAAGAAATATTTTATATTGCTTGGTGGCAGTTGTAAGCAGTCCTGATACTAATTGATCCAGGCTTTGTGGAACTGGCAAAAGGCAGTAATCTTGAATTTATAACTCATAACTTGACATCATGATTGTGTCCTAGTTTGTTTAGTTCAAAAGCACTTAGGTATTTTATTAAAAAAAAAAAAAAAAAAAAAAAATCAGCTAACGCCTTTATACTTATTCCCTTACAGGGAGTAGGCGAGGCTGTTTAGTGCCCTATCTAACTTTTGGAGACTGAGTGGGCAGTTCATCTCCACTGGCAGCGAGTCGGAGATAGTTGGCCCAAGGCTATCACTAATTGCAGTGAAGAGAGACGGCTCAGGTGCCGCTATCTCGTGGTCCCTAACTATATTTAATGTCTGAAAAAATGTGGGTTCTACAGTCGATTTTCTTGAGTTTACGGGACGAAAAACCTGAGTTTCAAGTAGAAAAAACCCTCTTTCCCATGCCAGAGATTGACTAACTTGGGAACTGGTCGAAAAGAGGCTTGGAAAAATTTCTTCTAGTTGACTAGATTCGAAACAAAGTCTTCCTTCGTGCTGTGGTGTGCAAATGACACATCCGCTGAGCTACACAGGCTTGCTAGGTATTTTATGCCAGTGCATAATTATGTTTCAAATGACAAACAGTATTAAAAAAGCAAACCTAAATGAACTTTAAATCGCCAAAATTTTTATGATAATTTTGGTCGACCAACTTTGAAATATAGATGCAATTAATAGTTTCTTTTGCTGACTGGATTTCAGTTCTACTCACATAACCTTTGGTTGGCAAAGACAATTGAGTGAAAAATCGGCCAACACTTGGTTGAAACACTTGCTATTGTGTTTCCGAAATGTCTGCAAGCAACACCAGCTCTCCAACTATTTGTTGAGAGCTGAAGAACAGGGTTTCCATGGGTGCATAGCTACACGCAAGCTTAATATCAAGGGCAATGCCAAACGTGTAGAGTGGTATAAAGCTCTTCTCTGGATTCTGGAGTGATGAATCATGCTTCATCTGTCAATCTGAAGAATCAGACTGGCTTTGGCAGATGCTAGGAGAATGCTACCATTACGAATGTGTTGTGCTAACTGAAGATTGGTGGAGAAGGCATCGTGATCTGGGTGTTTTTCATAGTTCGGGCTGGATGCCCTACTTCCAATGATGGAGGATCATAGTTCTGTGATCTACAGTGCTTATAGACAATTCTGTGCATTCAACTTTATGGCAACAGTTTGAATTACCTGCTTCTATAAACGCAATACCACCATTCATAAAGTGAGGTCTCTGCAGCAGTGGGTTTGTGAGAGGGGTATTTAAGAAGCTGACTAGTCTGCACAGACTCCTGATCTGAATTGGAACGCCTATTGCAATTGGCTGCACTTGTATTTGAGGGGGACCTTATTTTGCACTCGCGTTCTCACGTGGTGACATCGATGCTGCTTGCTGTCACAGTGTTTCGAATGCAGTGTATTTTAGTCATGTACAGTATCTGATTAAAAATATCCATGATATATTCCGGATTTGATACATCTGGGCATCTCCACCCCAACTCTCACATGAAAGGTATGAATAATATGGCATTTCTTTACCCTATAAGGCTGCTATAACAGCCTTCGATCCTCTGGTAAGACTTTTTGCTAGAGAGATTTATGTACGTTCTGTTGCAGTAATTATCTTCCATTTTGCCCAACGAGCATCATTAGTTAGGTTGGTTATTGATGTTGGGCGATGCGGCCTGATTTGCAATGACATTCTAATTCAGCCCACAGGTGTTTGGAGTTGAGCTCTGTGCAGGCCAGCGAAGTTCAACACCCATCTCATTAAACCATTCCTGCACAGACCAGATTATGTGAATGGAGGCATTGTATTGATACAAGAAAGTGACCACCAAACTTTTGCTATAAGTAGAATTGTCTAGAATGCTATAGGCTGCAATGATAAAACTTCCCTTTACTGAAACTCGGGAATACAATCTGCACCATTAAAAACATGCCAAGGCTGTGATACTTCCTCTACTAAACTTCACAGTTGCCAAAACACATTCGAGCAAATAGTTCCCCTGGATCTACGAAACACTCGTCCATCGGAATTTCGCTCCAGAAAACGTGTTTCTTCTCCAGAGTCCAATAGCAGCTAGCTTTATATCGCTTCACCCGACGTCCTTGCTAATACTAGGCATATGTGCAGCCATGAAAACCCATGTTCTTCAGTTCCCGACGAACAGTTCTGATGTTGGTGTTGCTTCCAGAGGCATTTCTGAACTGGGTCATCTGTGTTTCAATTGAGGATAGGCGATTTTTTCGCATCACACCCAGAAGTACTTGCCTGTCACGCTCTGTGATTTTAAGTGGCCTGCTAGGCGTAATTGTATTTGTTGCTCATAGGCATTTCCACTTCCCAGTAGTAAAACAATATGACTTACAATTCATTGGGGAAGCTGCAGTGTGCCAGATTTTATTGTAATAAAAAATAGTAAATTTTATTGTAATAAAAAGTAAATGGAGACTGTTTTTCTCAGGAAAATTGCGTTTTCTTCTGTACTAAACTGACCAAAGCAAGACCATTAGAAGTGCGATTTTAGTCGCTTACTACAGGTCAGTGTCGGTTTTCTTGGTCTGTCTCCATAGATAGTCTATCTTTGGTACAGGCAAGTAAGGTTCCCACCTCGAAATTCGAACTTTTAACTGCAAAATTCGAATCTTGCAGTTCAAAACTTAAATTACAGAATACACTATTTCAGACGTAATATAATATATACATGTTATGATTTACTCTAACAAGGAGCTGTAATCAACTTGGCATAATCTCCCTCAGAGATCTTCGATAGCCTTGCACTCACTACCAATCTTCAAGAAAGTTTGGGCTAAAGGAGCTATGCCTATTCACTTGGCGAAGAAACGTTTGAGAATTTATTTATATATAAAAATATATTCGTTTCACTATCCAAATGAAGGGAAATATGCAATGTACATCTGAAAATATATAAAGTAACTTTTGTTGGTAACTCGGCCTCTGCTTTCAAGTAATTTTTAGAAAAAAACAGGCTGAATTATTACAAGATCTGAAAGACAACTTCCATGTGTCTTGCAATATAGACTTAAAATTTCTATTCTAGATTTCTTTTTGAGGGATTAATTTTTGCAGCAATAGCATTTTTTTTTATTTCTCTAAATCAATTTCAATGCACAAGCGGTTGCAAGGTCTCTAGCACATCATTGTCGTGGGAGGATTAAGAAGCAACCAATGTTTTTTATTATATATATTATTATTTTATCTTTTAACAGCTGGAAATCATATACCCTCGAGAAAATGATGTGAGGAAGACTGCTGCGATGAATGGAGGGAGGTGGAATGAAGGAGTTGCTTTTGAACTTAACCTTTCTGAAGAGATGTAGAAATAATCTAATAATTCCTACCTTTTTGAGGATGAATAAAATATGTCCCCGTCAACCATATTTATGAAAAGTGTGTGTGTTTTGAGTAAAAATCCATGCGACCAGATATAATGTAGAACAGCATATTAGAAAAAGTTGGAGTTTGATTTTTATACTTATTTTTTTGCGAAATATATACAGTAGCGAACAAATTAATCCGAACACTCACATTTTAAAGAAAATTTTTACTTTCGCAATAAAATAAGTACAAAATTTAAACTCCAACTTTACCTAATAATTTATATGTGCTCCTCTGTTCCTAATAAATCCATTATTTCGCTTAGGCATGGAATCTACCAACGTAGAGTCCATGCCTTTTTTTTTTTTTCTTATTTCTGCATCTTGTAACCATACTTATATAATGGATTATATTCATTTATCCTTTGTATCAAAATTTAATTTTCTGTCTCTTTCATTATGGCCCACAAATTTTATATTGGGTTAATGTCATCTGGCCACTGAAGCAATTAGATGTGATTTTTGAGGAATTCTTACACTTTTTTTTGAAGTGTCGCATGGAGTAAGCATCAGTTCGTTATCTTTCTGAATCTATGGGACCACTCTTTTCTCCGATATTTTTATGTATTTGTCACCTATTGTCAATAGGTACGAGTGATTCTGTATTGTTATGTGAAACAATTCCAGAACATCTTTTTTTTAGCTGAGTGTTTAGAAGCTTGTAGAAAGCAGGCAGGAGAAGTCTTCTCAGCCGCTGATTTGCGAATATAGGGTACTCGCTCTCCTTGGACAAAGAAATGGCTCGCATCTGAGAATATGACCACCTTCCACTTTTCAACAGTCCAATTTTTATATACACTTTACCCACTGGAGCCTCTCTTTCTGTATAGAAACAGTTTTCTTTTTTGGCCTATGGACAGTCCTTTCTGCTTCCAACAATCTTCGATGGAATGTCATGTCAGCAGCATAGACTTGGCAGCTAGTAGGATTGAAGTCTACAGCACACAATCTTGGATTCATTTTGCTTTTCCTAACTAGTAAGCAATTTTGAATAAGTGCAGTTTTCCTTTTTCACTCACACTTTCCCTTTGTGTCAGGAGAAAAGGTGCCTGTCTTTTAAAACATCTTTAAAATCACATTAACAGTACCCAAACCAAAACTACACTCATTGGCAATTTGTCTGAGTCATGGATGTGTCCTGAGATGTACATATTTTTGAATGCTAACTTTGAGATGTACCCATTTGATAGATATGCAAAATGGATAAAACACTACCAATGTCAACTTTTTATACTATTAAAAACACAACTGTTAATAAAAATCAGAAAGAATTAAAATACAGCGCTCAAAATATTGAACTAAAACCGAAACCAAAATTGTGAACTTAAACAAACACCCAACAAAAAAAAAAAAAAACTAAAGGAAAGTTCTTGTTCGGATTAATTTGTTTGCTAGTCGGTTTGTATGTTTATATATGATTTTTGCTAATCCTTAACCAATAACTTTGACATTTGGAATATAACAGTGTTTAGAAAGGTTACAGAACCTTTAGAGACTGGTTGTACAGAAAATTTATCCATCTTCTAGATTGTTTTGAAATTGTCATAATCCTTAACATTCAAAAATTTATACAATGGCTATTATCTATTCAATAAATGCAAATTATCTGAGTTCAAAACTGGTGCAATACTTAATAGTGCTACTGTTCCATAGTAGTAGTAACAGCTCTGGAAATGAATGTTCATTAGTAACTTAGAAATAACACATTTTGAAAGCTGATAACGAAAATCTATGCTATAACACATACTATAAACAATAAGATATTATTTTAAGGGCAATGAGATGGTGGCATTTGTCTACCATATGCTCTTCAGTGGACACTGCTTAATATCATTGATAGCTTGAGCCAGCAATGTTCTCTCAGTAAAGGCAGACTGACTTCCCTGCATTGTCCTTAAGATAGGGCTAAAACAACTATTTCCATTGAATAAAAGGCATTAGTGGACTTACTTATAAAGGAGATATAACAATTGTGAAAAATAATTATGTGAATTAGCACCTTTGCACTAGTGCATTCAATCATTGAAAAAAAATGCAATGAATCAAATTTTAATTGTCCAAACAATTGAAAAACTAAAATTATGATTATCCTTTCACTACATCTGTTTGGGTTATCCAAGGTCCATAACTTAATCACTCATTGCATTTTCGTAACGAATGATCTGTAACTTGTTGTGGACAGGGCCGTTTCTACATTTTGCAGGGGCCCTGTGCGAAATGAAAAAGCGGGCCCCTGAAAGTTAGTAACGTTTATAGAAATTTTAAATGGAAGAATATCTTGTTAATTAAACCAAATATGAAAAATATTTTTATTATTATTATTAAACAAGACCTCATGGAGTCAAAGATTCATCTAGGAGGTCCTTTTATCTCACACACATCTCATCATACCGGGTCTTAAACACATTCAAACTCCTTGCAGACACCACACTCTCAGGCAAGGCATTCCAATCATTCACAACTCTGCACGAAAAAAACCTGCCTCTCACTCCCCTACTCGCACCCTCTTTATACAGTTTCCAGGATGACCTCTGGTTCTCCCCTGATCTCCCACTATTCTCTGTAGAACTTCTCCACCATTGATCCTATAACAACCCCTTACCAACTTATAGGTCTATCATATCTCCCCTCTTCCTTCTCTCCACTAGACTCTGCAAATTACATCTTTTCAATCTTTCCTCATACTCGACATTCCAGAGGTCAGAAACTACCTTAGTCAGTCGCCTTTGGACCCTTTCCAACATCTCTTCATCCTTCTGAAAACCAGGTGACCAAATCTGGGCACAATAGTCCATGTGTGGCCTAATCAAAGCCTTATACAATGGAACAAGAATCTCCCTACTTCTACATGTCAGTGTCCTCCTCATCATTCCCAGAAGTCTTTGTGTTGTCTTCACAATTTTGGCGATGTGTCCCCTAAATTTTAGATCCTTATCCACTATCACTCCCAGATCTCTTATTTCCTCTACTTCCAACAATATATTCTTACCAAGCATAAATTCTGTATCCCATCTTTGTTTTCCAAATTTTAAAACCTTACATTTTGCAACATTGAACTCACATCCCCATTTGCTTGCCCAATCACTCAATTTATTCAAGTCTTCTTGCAAGGCCACAACATCTTCACTACTCTTTATGGTTCGTCCAAATCTTCGCCAATATCATTAATATACAAGTTAAATAGTAATAGCCCTAAAACAGATCCCTGAGGCACTCCACTAGTGACTTTCCTTTTACTGGATATTGCACCCCCATACACAACTTGTTGATACCTATCAGATAGCCAGTATCCAATGCACTAATCTAATATCCAACCCCATCTGCTCTAGTTTGACTGTCAACTTATCATGAGGTACTCTATCAAAAGCTTTTGCAAAATCCAAGTATATTACTGTGTATCCTTCTCCTCTGTCCAAGGAAGCAGTCACTTTATTGTAATAAGTAAGTAGATTACTAAAACACGACCTCCCTTTAGCAAATCCATGCTGTCCATCAAAGATTATACCATTGTTGTCAACCCAACTCTGGATCCTAGTTCTCACAAGCTTCTCCAACAACTTAACCACAACACCTGACACAGATAGGCCTATAGTTTGATGCATGAGTTCGATCACCTCCTTTATGAAGTGGCACAATCTTGCCCTCCTTCCACTCTTTAGGGACTTGACCAAGTGCAAGACTCGTATTAAAAAAATATGTCAAGGCAGGTGTCAACTCTCTGGCACATTCCTTCAGAATACGCGGTGATATATTATCAAGTCCCACAGCCTTATTTACATCTAGTTTACTCAACTCCCCAAACACCTCTTGCTCACTTACAGTCAGTCTCTCCTCACCATCATCAACTGCTCTTAATCTCTCCATGAAGTCACATTCACACGATTGAAAGATCTTTATGAACTGCTCATTAAGTATCTCCACCACACATTCTGCAACAGCTGTCTTTATACCATTTCCTCCAATCAATGTCATCCTTCCATAATCATTCTTTCTTTTGCTGGCTACATATCGAAAGAACTCCCTAGGATTCTTTTTAGCTTCATTGGCTAACTGCTGTTCATACTTCTCTTTAGCTACTCTCACCAACCAAGTCACTCTCCTTGCCTGGTCTTTGTAGAACTAATGAAATTGGTTACTTCCACTTCTCTTATGCTGCCTCCACAATGCCCTTTTTCTCTGTATTGCATGCTGAATCTCTTTATTCATCCATCTCACACCTAACTTATTTAACCTTCTCACCCGTGGTATACATTTAGACATTGCATCCACTAAATATTTTTTGAAAATCCCCCAAGCTGCATTGATCTCTTCCAGCTAACTCCTCATTCCATGCTACACCTGCAAGCTGTCTCCTGAGCTCTTCATAATCACCCCCCCCTTGTAGTTCCACATATACCCTTTTTTCACAGGGGTCCTTGCACTGCTGGCAACCACCCAAGTAATCACCTCATGGTCACTTTCACCAATTGGTGGATGATTTGATACCTCATTAATAATTACATCCTCCAATGAGATGACCAAATCCAAGACCCTTAATCCTCTTGTGTCCTCTGTTACATACTGTCTGAGGTAGTTATCCCTCAAGAAACTCATTTTCTTTACTCCCAGTTGCTATCTCTTCATTCCAGTCTATATTGCCATAATTAAAATCACCCATAATGATCACCCTTTTCTTATTTGCTTGGCTTATTTGACTATACATTTCACTATCACCACCAGGTGATAGTGATAGAAATACTTGGTGGGATGTTGTTATAGACATTACCAGGTCTATAACAACATCCCCATATATTTGATTCTATTCACCTCTATCTCACACCATACTGCCTCAAAACCACTGGCCCCATTTCCCTCTTGCATCTCTACCTTGTATGGACATAACTCTTTCTCTATCATCAATAGCACTCCCCCTCCCTTTTTACCCCTTCTATCCTCACGAAACACATCATACCTTTCCATCTCTATTCCTGTCAGGATGTCATCCTCATCTAACCATGTCTCAAATATTCCGACAATCTCAATGCACATAAAAATAAGTATACTCATTAGCATAAATTTAAGTAAAGGGAAAACGTAAAAGATTTAAAAGAAATCTTAATATATTAAATTTTATTTAATCTAATGCGCTTATCAATAAAATCATTTATAACGCTATCAAAATTGAGATTTTTTGCAATTTCATGCTCTATAGATATTATTGCCAGATACGACAAACGTTCTTGAGACATAGAAGATCGCAAATAGGTATTATTAATTTTAATTTGGAAAATGACCTTTCTGCTGATGCGACCGTAACTGGACTGGTCAATAATATTTTAAATGTCGTAGTAATATTGTACAAAGGATTTGAAATTGGAAGTGATCACTATTTAGCCTTAAGCAGGATAAAATTGAATTTCATATTGAAAAAAATAACATGTAAGAAAGTTTTAAAGCGAATAAAAGTTGAGCAGCTCTCAGATGTGAGCTGTAGACTAAAATACACAAAGATTATTGAAGGAAAAATGAAAGAGTTTGAGAACAGGAATCAAACCTTGGAGATTCAGTGGCAAATTCTGAAGAAAACATTGATTGATTCTGCCAGAAGCATGTGGTGAGGTTGTCTGTAAGGATAAAAAAATCAGGACTCCCTGGTGGACACAGGAAGTTAAAGAGGCAGTGAAGGAAAAGAAGAAAGCATACCAAAAGTTCCTGTCAAATAAGTCAGCTTGTGCTCTTAGAGAATATAGAGACAAATGCAAGAATGCTAAGCACTGTGTAAAACTAGCTAAACAAAAGTCATGAGAGGACTTTGGTAAGAATATAGAAAATAAATATCAAGAAGGTGGCAAAATATTCTGGAGGATGTTGAAGAAGCTTAAGAATGGAGGAAGGAGTGCTATAAAAGGAATTAGAGATGATAAAGGTGGCATGAAAATGGGAGAAAAAGATATCCTTAAAGTATGGAGTAATTACTTTGAAAAACTGCTAAATGAAACAAGCAGTGATGACAGCACAGCAGTAAAAAACACTGACCAGGCATGCAGCAGGAATACATATCCATACTTGAAGTAGAAAAAGCCATCAAAAGCTTAAAATGTGGAAAGGCAGCAGGAGTAGATGATATTCGACCAGAAATACTGAAGTATGGTGGTATGAGAGTCTTACAGTGGCTGCACTGCATAGTTCAGAAAGCCTGGACAGAGGGACGAATTCCCGATGATTGGAGTAGAGCTCTCATAGTACCCGTATATAAAAAGGGAAATAAAACTGCATGTGAGAATTACAGAGGTATTTCCCTACCTGAGTGTTCCTGGCAGGATCTATGCAAGAATACTTGAGAAACGGTTGAGAAGAATTGTGGAAGAAAAGCTTGGTGAAGAACAAGCTGGATTCAGGCCAAATAGAGGCTGTCAGGATCAGATCTTCACTTTACAACAAATAGTCGAGAAAGCATGGGAATATAACAAAGATCTGTATTTAAGTTTTGTAGATTTGGAAAAGGCATATGAAAAGGTGCCAAGAGAGAAGCTAGTCAATACGCTGCAGTTATATGGTGTCAATGGGGCATTATATCAAGCAATACTTAGTCTTTATTTTAGTTGTAAGTCAGCAGTTAGAATTGAAGGAAGTACAGGAAGATGGTTTAATGTTAAATCTGGTGTGAGACAAGGATGTACATTATCCCATCTGTTATTGATTATCTATATGGATCACATTATGAAGGAATGTGGTATTAAACCTGGTATCAAAATTGGAGATGTTAATGTCGGCTCTTTGCTTTATGCAGCTGATGTTATACTTCTAAATAAATCCGCTACAAGTCTGCAAGATGCTGTGACTAAATTGAATAGCTGTTGTAATAGATATGGTATGAAGGTCAGCAATAAAAAGACAAAGACAATGAAAATAGGCAGAATCATTGAAAATGTCAACTGTGTTGTGAATGGAGAACCTGTGGAACAAGTAAAACATTTCAGCTATTTAGGCACGATTTTTACTGAAGATGGTAAATGAAATATAGAAATAGTCAACAGAATCAGCAAAGCTGGTATGGTGGGAAGTCAATTGAATAAATTCATATGGAATAAGAGAGAAATTAGTCGAAACACTAAATTAGCTCTATACAAGACAGTGTTCAAACCAGTTTTAACTTATGGATCTGAGAGCTGGGTCATAAGTAAAACACTTGACCAAAGACTAGAGACCGCAGATATGAGAGTCCTGAGAAAGATTAGAGGCATGAACAGATGGCATCAATGGCAATATCATATTAAAAACGAGGATATTAGGAAAGAACTTGACATTGTCAGCATCCAGGAATGCGTTTGCAGAGCTAATCTCAGGTGGTATGGTCACTTAAACAGAATGGGCGAGGAAAGATTAGCAAAACAAGTGTTCTCTGTCAGGTTGGCAGCAAAACGACCCAGAGGAAGACCAAGATATAGGTGGATTGATACGGTACAAAGTGCTTTAGACGATAGAAATATAAGATCTGATAATGTTGGAGTGTTGACAAGTAACAGACTGATTTGGAGGAAAATTGTAGATAGGAAGTTAGTAATGATGTAATTTTTTTTCATGTACTATCATATCCTGTACACCCCTTGAGGGTACATGGCAGGAATTTGATGATGATGATAGTAATATTTGGATAAATATCCGGCAAATTATTTGCAATTATGAATTTTAAGATATTAATGGGTGCATCTTCTGGAACAATATTTCTAAAAATAATTAATTCATTGTAAAATTGAGATTCGTCAATATATATGCATTTAATTTTTGATACAGCTGTTTGCAGAAAAATTGTAATTCATTTTCTGTCATTTTTCTTATTAATTTCATATCATAAAGAAATCCAAATAATTTTTTGTGAATTTCATACAATTCAAATCTTTTTTTTTTTGACAGATTGCAGAACAGTATCTAAAATTACAAAAAAAACAAATTTATCCTAAAATTATCTTTCTTATCACCTGTGTGATTCATCAGGCGTTTCATAATCAAAAAATACTTTTCTTCTACGTACTCGGCTTTCTGTAAATTTAATTTCTATTTCTAATAGATTTGATAGTTCTTTAGCAATCTCAAGCTATCAAATCATGATATTTTCTGTATTGTACTGTACTAACTCTTTAATATGCTTAGTTGCTACGTCTATGGGAATTTTTGCATTTTGTAATTCTTACTAAATTAACTTTTGACAAAAGCTTATACCAAATTTCAAGGCTTAGTATAAACAGAAATGAATCTATTTTTTCATATATTGAAATTACTTCTACTTTGATAGTATTATCTGATGCAGTTTAAGATAATTCTTTTAGTGTATTTAAAAATTCTGGAATTTGAAAACGTACAGCTCTAACTGATTCTATTCTACATTTCCATCTTGTATCACATAACGGTTTTGGAGTTGATTGTTTAACAAATTTCTTTAATATGTCCCAACGTGAAGTTGAGGCAGCAAATAATGTATATATTTTTTGTATAACATTAAAAAAAATCTATTGCTATAATTGATGATTTTGCGACATCCAATAAAATCAAATTTAAATTATGACAGGCATGAGGAGTATAAAATGCCTTTTCGTTTTCATTTAAATTATAAGCAAGGACTCCCTTATATACTCCTTTCATATTCGCTCCGTTATCATATCCTTGCCTTCTACAATCTGACAATTTAAGATTTGATTTATTCAAAAGTGATTTTATTTTATATTTTCATATAGGAGCCTGTGTAGCTCAGTGGATGTGGCGTTTGCATACCATGGTGCTTGGCCACACGAAGGAAGACTTGGTTTCGAGTCTAGTCGGCGACTAGAGGAAATTTTTTTAAACCTTTTTTCGACCGGTTCCCGAGTTAGTTAATCTCTGGCACTGCCAAGCGGGTTTTTTCTCCCGGAAACTCGGGTTTTTCGTCCCGTAAACTCAAGAAAATCGACCATAGAACCCACATTATTTCAGACATTAAATACGAGTGTTAGGGTTTGGGACCACGAGATGGCGGCACCTGTAGAGCCGTCTCTCTTCACTGCGTGCCACTTAATTATTGATAGCCTTGGGCCAGCTATCTCTGATTGGATACCAGTGGAGATTGAACTGCCCACTCAGTCTCCAAAAAGTTACATAGGGCTAAAAACAGCCTTGCCTACTCCCTGTATATACTGGAATAAAAAGGGCGTTAGCTGATTTTTTTTTACCTTTACCAGTAGTGTCATTAGTTGTTGAAAACGTCAAAAGGTGTTTCACGAATTTCAATATCTGTTTCAAATATATGTAAAAATCTAAATAAAAATTAATGAAATTTGCTCCTGATGTCTAACAGCAGGAGTACAGTCGAGAATTATTGAATAGTACTTTGCCTGTCGTATCATATTTACAATATTTTTTTATTGTTGGTTACCATATCAACAATTTATTCATTTTGCACAATGGGTGATAGATACGAATTTTGTTTCTTACGTATAATTTTTTCCCGAACATTGCATTAAATGATCTTTTAAAGGTGAATCAAATTCTGCAATTAATTCTATGATTCCTAAAAAATTACCATTATGGGCTGTATACAAAGTATCAAAATTACCTCCAAAAGCTAAATTATGTTCGGATAAATAAAGAATTGCTGCTACTATTCGTCTTAAAGCATTTCTTAACCGTTCTGTTTCAAATTTCATGACATTTTGATTTGCCTGATCAACTGTATTGTGAATTTTAAATTACATTCCATTTGTGTCCATGAATACATGCATATCATGTGCACGGGATTACGTTCGTGGGACTTTAATCTTTCACTTACATGTCGCCAGCCAGAAAATCTATTATTAGATAAAAAACATTATCACCAGAAGAAAATAATTTGCAAAAAAAAAAAAAAAAAAAATAGAGTTGGAAGAGTTTGAATATACAAGCCATCTTCTGTTTTGCTTATCTCCATTTGCAATTGTCCTAACATAGTGAGCTGTGGAAAAACACCTTGTTGTCATCTTTTGGAAAATCATTTTCAGTCGGAGGACCGATGGACCACGTTGTACAATTTGTGTTAGTGTTGCGTTGTTCAAAATTTTGGGCCATGTTGCTGGATCATCTATAGTAAATAGTTCACCTTCCTCTGGTGTCTCAGTTTTAGGATCTTCAATACTCATTGCTTGACCAAACGTACTGCTTTCCGCTTCCTTTGAGAATTTCAGAATTCTCATTATAAATTTCAACAGTGAATTTCTTTGACGTTCCTCAGCCGCTTCTTTTTCTTGTTTTCGCTTTCGTTTTTCATGCCCACTTGGGTATTTTCTTCCATAATAATCTCTCTCACGACTAGTGATACTCTAGAATTAAATACGATAGATTTAATTATAAAATAATTAAAACAAAATTACTTACCTGATAAATAAAATATATCTAAAACAGATAATATTAGAAAATAAATAAATCTAATATAGATTGAAAACTGCTATTGAAGAAAAATTCTGATGTCAGATAACCTAAAACCAGTTTACAAAATATATTTTTTAAGATGTTTTGCAAGTAATGTCATAAAAAAATTGCATGACATTACGTGTATATACTTACTTGTTCATAAAAATCATAAACTAAACTGAAAAAAAACTCCTTAAAATGATTAAAAACGCCTGTTTTAAAATGCATTTTCTCCTATTTAACACTATGTTGTACGATATTGTTATATATCTTAGAGTAGTTTCAAATACTACCGCTCTAGCGTTACGATCTTAAAATTTATTCAATATACCAATTACTGTTCATCCTAATGTTATTTCATCGAGTATCTCATGACGCTGGCCATGAGATACTGGGCGAGCCGTAACGCGTTGCAGTGCGAATGAAAGAACGACGCGCCGTTATCAGTTTAATTTGAATGTATTTTCATGAAAAATTCGGCGTTTATTTTACCAAGATAATACATAAAAACTGTGCGGTGGCGCGGGCCCCTGTGCCACCGCACAGTTCGCACACCCACGAATACGGCTCTGGTTGTGGAAACCCTAAGCCTTGTTCTTTAAAGAATCATTTGACATTAACTGCTGTATCAGAAATATTGATGTCATCCAAGACTTGCAAAATTAAATATACGGCCATCAGATTAAGTTCTCCACATCAAACATCTGACCTTGAATCTTAGAAATGCTACCTGTATTTTATCTTTCTCTACATATTAATCCACAGAATGGCTTAGCAATATCCAACAGCCAATCAGTACATGGAAAGAACTGAAAAATGTCAACACAACTTATAACCTGTTTAGTGTAGATGAATGATATATTCAGGCAATGAAAATATATCGAACAAAAACTTTTCAATACCACTCTCCAAATATTATATTTACAATGGACTCAGAAATACCAAATTGTTTTAGGTTGATCAACAACAACAAACCTGTAGGAAGCTAGAAATCTTAACTCTTATGCGAGCATTCCCCTAAAGAATAATTTGTACTATATTCGAGCTGATCTAACAAAATGCCTCCAAAGTGCAAAGAACCACATGAAATCAATTCAGTCACCTGAGGAATAAAGTCAACCTACCCTACCACAATGTTAGTGGTAGGGTAGGTGCATATGACCTGTGTGGTCTACATATATACACTTAGTATTTATTTGTTTGCTTCTGTAAAATAAACATGTAAGAATTAGACTCAGTGACTTTAATAAAGATATCTACTAACTTCTTGGGAAGAAGTCAATGGACATCACATAGGAAAAATCCCTCATGCTATGTAACGAGTTGAGTTTTTAGCCAGTATAAATTGACAAAATACGATACTCTTAAGTCAGTGCAACTATCTACATGAAATGACTGTAAGAAGGAAGGGTACTGACAGAGGCGTGATAGGATGCCATATTCCAGGCCTGTTCAGCAAATTGTTGACAAATTGGATTATCTCAGATCAACAATCAGTGATACCATACTAACAGGGAACCACACTCATCAAACATAATTGTAGGGTGCTACGGTGGTTAATATATAATATGTAAAAACCGCCACCATCGGATGACATGAATGCAAAGTTCCATTGAGTAGAATATAAATCTGCACAAAAACATTCAGAACGGAGGTTCACTTGGGTTTCCATGGTAGGACTGCAATATGCAAGACCCACATTACTCAATCCAACATGCAACATTGCCTTCCATAGTGCGAATAGTGTGTACCCTGAGACATGGAAGCTTGGAAAGCTGTGGTTTTGAGCAATGAATCATGCTACACCCTCTACCGAGCAGATAAATTGGTGTGGAGGATGTCCAGTGGATGCCTCTTACCACAGGCATTCAGTGGGCAACAATGAAATTCGGTGGCAGTGTAATGGTATGATCGTTTATTCTGGTTTGGCCTCGGACTTTGTGGTGTCACCAACATTATACTCCGAGAGGTATCTGAACATTCAGGGCAATGCAATGTTTCCTACGTTGCGGTATTTCTACATAAATGACCGTTATCTTTTCTCAGCAAGATAAGGATGTAGCTGTATGGTTTGTGGACATAAACATCTCCGCACTTGGTTGGTCTCTACAGAGCCCTGATCTCAACCCTACTGAGCATCTGCGGGATGAACATCCCATAGGAATGAGAGCATTGGGTAAGGTCAACGTCCATCCCATAATAGTTCAGGATTTCATAACATGCCTACAGGAAGAATGGTCCAAACTTTGCATTGAACACTTTCGTATGTTTGTGAAAAGTATGCCCTGTAAGATTGCTGCAGGCATCACAGTGAAAGGCCCTACATCTTATTAAGGTTCGGTGCCATGTCTGTCTGTTCCTCGCGCTATGTATCCAGCGACTTCTTTCCAAGCAGTGTATATTTGAAGTTATTTTTGCAGACGTTACTGTTCATTGGAAGTGCTCATTTTTCATCTAAGTATGCCTTTATAAATTTGCAGATTAGTGACGATGACTAAAAGTATTAAAGCAAGACCTGTGTAGCACTGTGAAAATAACATTTCCATTGAGAGCGCTAGGCTAGCCATTGTAAGTTCAGTTGTATTCGCGAAGTAAAGGACCTTTTCCTAAGAGTAAGACCAGTTCCTGATTTAGTCAATCTCCAGCAGCACAGGCAAATTGGGTTTTCTTCCCGGAAACTTGGATTTTTAATTTCACAATGCAAGTAAATTGGCCATAAAACCCACATATTGCATTAGGAACGGGATGTTGTCTGCCATTCCATAATTAATGAGTTGGGCCGGCTATCTCTGATTGGCTAAGGGTGGGGAGCCAATTCTCATCACTCTCCAAAAGTTAGATAGAGCTAACGGTATCACCTTCTCCTTTTGGAGAATAAAAAGACATTAGTGAAAATTTTTTGAAAGCTTTAAGGCATATAATATAAAAAAAAATTATTGCATCAGGGTTAGGGACCATGAAAGGATGGCTGTTGCCTGCTATACTCTCTTCACCGCATGTTGTTTAAAGTAACTGATGATTTGGACCTGCTCTCTCTGACTGGCTAAGGGTGGAGATTTACTGCCTTCTCAGTCTCGAAAAGTTGTTAAGGCTACCTGGCCTCACTTATTCCATTTGGAGAGTATAAAAGGAATTAGCAGTTTTCTATTTTTTAATATCTCTGGAATGGAATAAATTATGAAACAACAGTTTACATAATTGAATAATCTCATGGAACTAGTTAATTGCATTATGCTGGGCAAAGCTGCATAGTTTATCTTTATTCTAAATCACTTATTTATAGCACAAATGAATTACAGAATTAATAGTCTTTTATGAACGATGAAAGGCTATTTTGCATCTTAAGAGTAACAGTAAAAAAGAATTAAATCCCATATAAATTAGTTTATCATAAGGAACCCCATTTATATAAGCTTTATATACACATCACCGTCTGTTTGAATTCTAATTTGTTTCATAAGGGTGAAATCATAAAATTAGAAATTAAAGTATACCTTCATGTTTTGGCGACGGTGAGTTATTTGGTAATCCTGTCCTTTAGACGCAAGAATATTTCTGTGACTATATTATTTTCGACAATCAATTGAATGCAAGATATGAATATAAACTGGGTTGTATATTAACCGAAGAATTTTAATAATAGAAATAAAGTAAAAAAAACACTGCAAGGTTCACTAGCTTGGTTGTTTAGCTTCGTTAGGACGAATAAAAATGATACAAAACAACTTAAACTGTTTCTGAAGGAATAAACCGCATACAAATGTATTTTTTTACAAATTCAGAAGAACGCGTACATCTAAACGCACGGAGCGTATGTGATATCAACTGTTGTTGTGCAGGAACGTTCTGTAATTAGCAGCGAAATTAAAGTCTGCCGTACTTATGAGGGTCTTCCAAATATCAGCTAGAATTAATCCTTGATTTCTATTGAGGCTGTGTCTAGAACAGATGATTACTATAGCTTCTTTGATGTTTCGGGAGCAGAAGTCTTCCTCTAGATAAGACATGGAGCTTTTGTCCCATTCGATGGTATGATTCGTAGTCGAGAAATGAAGGGCTAACCGTCTAACCCAGAGCTGTCTTCTCTCTTGTTGTTTACATCTTCGAAGTGTTCTCTTTTCCTTATTTCCAAAATTCTTGAGGTCTGACCAATGTAATTTAATCCACATGAACAGGGTATGTTATAGACACCGGCGTATTTGAAGAAGGCATTATTGTTTTTGGAGATCTTAAAAAGTGGCGGATAGTCTTTATAGGTTTAAGGTCACTCGTATTTCATATGATTTGAGGAGTGTAGCAATCTTTTTTGAAACTGTCCCAGCATAAGGAATGGCAATGGAGGATTTGTAATGTGTTTTCTCAGATTGTTGTTGTGGCGGATCGCAGAAAAGTATCTTATGGATCAGCTTTTTTGGATAACCATTGTCTATCAGGGTTTTTGATATACGAGATAATTCATCTTTGAGATCTCTTTCTTCAGTTGCGATGCAAGTAGCCCTATTTTTGAGAATGTGTACGATGCTCAGTTTTTGAGAAATGTGGTAGAAAGATGTGAAGTGCAAATATCGACCTGTGTTGGTTGGTTTGCGATAAACTGCAAGGCTGATATGTCCATCCATTTGTTTTTTAATAATAATAATGAGGAGCGTAATTATAATGGGTGATTTCAACTATTGTAACATTGATTGGAAGGAGGAGAGGACACATGGGAGGAAGGAATTGGATTTTATGCAATTATTAAGGGATAACTATCTGCGACAGCATGTAATGGAAAATACTAGGGGTGAGAGAGAGTGCTTGACCTAGTAACTGCATCTGAGAATTTCGCTGTAACGAATATGACCACGTTGCCACCAATTGGTGAGAGTGATCATAGGATCTTGACTTGGGAGGGGGCTAAAGGTGTGGAATTTAAAATTAAGACAGGGTACATGTGGAATTATCGGCTGGTAAGTATGACAAGCTTAGGAGTTTGATTGGTTCAGCGCCATGGCATGTAAAACTCAAGGGCTAGATGTTGATAGTGCATGGGAGGCGGTTAGGAAGTATTTGCATGAGGCAATGGCTGACTATGTATACCTAGAGTCCCAATAATAAATCAAATAGGGGTTAAATGGATGAATAACACCATTAAGCTTGAGCTGCAAAAAAAGAAACAACTATGGTGGGAATTTAAGGAGAAAGATGACCGGCAGGCACATGAATGGTATAAAACACAGGCCAGAAGGGTAACGGGTGTGGTAAGAAAAGCAAAAACAGATTATGAAAGAACATTAGCCATGCAGGCTAAAGAGAATCCCAAATAGTTTTTGATATGCTGCAAGTAAAAGAAAAAATGTATATGGCAGAATGATTTTAAAGAATGCCGGTAGGGATTCTTTAAAATTGGTAGGGAGGTAACGGAATCAGTTGATACAGTTGAATTACTGAGCAGGCACTTTGCAAGAATATATCATCCAACTGGTGACATTGCAGGAATGAATGAACCAATAGATTATACGGGAATTCTGGTGAACGAAGTGGAGGTGAGTAGTCTATTACAAAACCTCAATGTCAATACATCTGTGGGATTGGATGGTATACCAGTTCGTGTCATATGTGAAGCAGCTAAAGAATTGTCAATGCCCTTGACCATTTCGTTTAATTTGAGTCTCGGGTCTCAGTTAGTCCCGAGGGAGTGGAAAGAGGGGAAAATAGTTCCACTGCATAAAGGAGGTTACAAGACTGCTGTTGTAAATTACCGACCGATTAGCATATCAGGAATTGTTGTCAGGGTCTTGGAGAAAATAGTCAAGAGAAAAATACAGGATTGGATAGATGAAAATGGGATACTGTATGGGAGACAACATGGTTTTGTGAAGGGTAGATCATGCCTCAGTATCTTGCTCACGTCTTATAACACGGTGACGGCTGAACTCGATAAGGGTAATGGGTTTACAGTGATTCTACTGGATCTTGCTAAGGCCTTTGACAGGATACCATATGGAATTCTAATCAGTAAACTGCAGCATATGGTGACAGATATAGGGTTGGTGTGATGGATAGGAGGGTGATTGATGGAGAGATATCAGAGAGTGGTTTATTCAGGAGTAGAGCCCAGACGGCTTGTGACTAGTGGTGTGGCGCAGGGTTCTGCTCTTAGACCACTACTTTTCAATTTGTTCATTAATGATATAGAAAAGGATCTGAGAAGAAGTGTTCACTTGTTTGCTGATGGTGCAAAGTTGGGTAGAGCAATTGTGAGTGCACAGGATGTCAAAATTTTGCAAGATGATTTGAATAGTTTGGAGGACTGGGCTAAGGAAAATGGATGTCGATTTAATGTGGCAAAATGTAAGGTTACGCATTTTGGGATGAAAAGATTAGCAGCAGTATATCACATTGGTGGAACCATACTCCAGGAGATTGATGAGGCCAGGGATTTGGGAGTGTTGGTGGATAGGGAATTGAAGTTTAGGGGGTACATTGCAAAAGTGGCTAAATTAGCTCATCGAATCACTTGGCTTCTGAAAAATACTTTAACAAGCAGAGACAAAAAAGTTATTGTTCCTCTGTATTGAGCCTTGATAATACCCCATCTAGACTACTCTGCCCAGATATGGGAGCCAGGGTTTCTTCTTGAAGGGGAGGAGGTGGAGAGGATCCAGAGACGAGTGACCAAGATGATAGCAGGTCTATTGAATGAACCTTATACGAACAGGTTGAAGATTTGTGGGTTGCAAAAATTGGTTGAGCAGAAAAGGGGGTGATATGATTGAGACATTCAAATTACTGACGGATTTCTATAACATTAATTCAGAAGATATTTTTGAGAACAGGACTGGTGGTGGGAGGACTAGGGGCCATACATGGAAGCTGGGAAAGAATGTGGTTAGCAATGGTGTTAGAGGTAGGTTTTTTACTTGGGGAGTGGTGAATGAGTGGAATAAGCTGCCAGTGTATTGTGGGTGTTGACTGTGAATGGGTTCAAGGCGAGGTATGATAGATAGTGTGTGGATGTCGAATAGTTGTTCTTGACATGATGTTAGGACCTCCCTCGATGAGTTTGTCAACTCCTCGGAGTTGCCCGAAATAATAATAATAAGGTATCTAGAAATGACAATTGTTTATCCTTCTCAAGTTCCAAGGTGAACTTTATTTTGTGATGGAAGGTGTTTAACTCGGTTAAAAAATCTAAAAGGTCTTTTTTTCATGTTTTTTCCATACAATGAAAATTTCATTCGCATACCTCCACCACACTTTTGGTTTAGGATCTAATTCAGACAGAATGGCATTTTCCTGTTTCTCCATAGTGATCTGCACAAGGGGAAGGCAAAAGAGGACTGCTGATTGTTCGTAAATCGTCCAATTCCATACGAAAAAATTAGATTTTAGGCAATGATTGAAAAGAGAAGCAATATCTTGAGAGAATAGGCTGTTCATGATTATTACTTCTACTGGAAAGTTAGTAAACAAGGATACTACATCCAGTTTGGCAAGAATGTCTGTTTCCGAGATCGAAATGTTGTGAATACTTTATATAGGTATCCGAATTACGGATGTGTCTTTAGGAGACGGGCGAGGTGATTCGACAATAAGTATGTGGGAGAATTAATTCCATCAGCTATGGGGCGTAGGAAGTATTTTTGTGCACTTTAGGAGAGCTATATCGCGGCGTTAGTGAATGTAACGACTTGAATGTCCGTTTTAGGTCTGTTGGCCATATTACATAAGTGTTGGTTTCATTATGTTTTTTCTCTGTAGGGTCTGAATCTAATTCACGATAGGAAGATATGTCAGAGAATAAGTCCGTCGGCTTTTTCATATAATCTCTGGTGTTTAGGATAACTGTAGAATTACCTTTACCCACTTTTAAGATAATAATTTTCCTGTTTTTCTTCAAACTAGACACAGCTCTTTTTTCTCAAGGTGTGATTTTTAAATTTTTTTTTTTTTTTTAGCTCTGGAAGATGAGAGAATGTCGCTTTTCAATCTGCGTTCATTGGCTATGGGTTCAGGTAATGGCAAAATGATTGAAGCCACTTTTTAAGATCTTCGAAAGACAGCCTTGATTTCTTTAAATACGCCGGTGTCTATAACATCCTCTGTTCATGTAGATTAAACTACATTGGTTAGACCTCAAGGAGGTTGGAAATAAGGAAAAGAGAACACATCAGAGATGTAAACAACAATATAGAAGGCAGCTCTGGGTTAGCCCTTCATTTCTCGAGCGAACCATACCATCGAATGGGACAAAAGTTCCATGCCCTATCTAGAGGAAGACTTCAGCTCCCGAAATATCAAATAAGCTATAGTAGTTCGTCCTAATCACAGCCTCGGTTTTTTCCTTCACAGTTTAAGTTGCTTTTATCATCTCGAGTACGAACCATAAATGCCATATCTACAGGAAGACTTCCTCTCCCGAAACATCGAAGCTGTAGTAATCATGCGGTCTAAACACAGCTTCAATAGAAATCAAGGTTTAATTCTAACTAATATTTGGAAGACCCTCATAAGCTCACCAAGTATGCAGTTTAATTTCGTTGCTAATTACAGAACGTTCCTGCATAACAACAGTTGATATCATACACACACCCTGCGTTTGATGTACGGGTTCTTCTGAATTTGTAAAAAATTACATTTGTATTCGGTTTATTCCTTCACAAACAGTTTAAGTTGTTTTTATCATTTTTATACATCCTGAAGAAGTCAAACAGCCAAGTTTGCAAAACTGCATGTTTTTTTTTTTTTTTACTTTATTTCTATTATTAAAATTCTTTGGCCAATATACAACCCAGTTTATGTTCAATTCTTGCAGAATATTTGTCTTGGAACACTATTAATTTTGGCAGCTTTTTTTTTTTTTCCCCACCAGCATATGAACAGCAATTTCTAATTTAATGATTCAGTTGTTACAAAATAACCTCTGATGCTCAAGTGACAACTTCAAAGCTCTGAAGTAAAATAATGGTGACCAGCACTTTCCTCATCGACTAAGAGACATAGCTGTGATACTTTCTTGTATTGTCAATTTTTTTTTTTAATCTTTAAGTACTGGGTATAAAAAAAGAACTTCGTACCAAACAATGCTGCTAAAACAAACATGTTCAAACATGGTTTGCAGTGACAATGTGGTTTTCAATAGTTTTCTGCAAGCTTTATGTAATTAACCATTTAATGGTTTCCACAGCTCCATGACATGAGCACTTGCCATGTACCATGACAAAAACTGCCACTCTGTGAAACCTAAGTAAGCTTTGTGATTATTTATTTCGAACAAGCCATCACTAAAAAGAAAAAAAAATTAGCTAAAGCCTTTTTATTCCCGTATAGGCAGTAGGTGAGGCCGTTTAGCCCTATCTAACTTTTGGAGACTGAGTGGGTAGTTTGATCTCCACTGGCAGCCAATCAGAGATAGCTGGCCCAAGGCTATCACTAATTAAGAGGCATGCAGTGAAGAAAGATGGCTCAACAAGAGCCGCCATCTCGTGGTCCCTAACCCTATCACAATATATTTAATGTCTGAAATAATGTGGGTTCTACAGTAGATTTTCTTGAGTTTCCGGAAGAAAAAACCAGCTTGCCCATGCCAGAAATCGATTAACTCGGAAAACGGTCGAAAAAAAGGCTTAGAAAAATTTCCTCTAGTCGACGACTAGATTCGAAACTAAGTCTTCCTTCATGCGGTCAAATGCCACATCCACTGAGCTACACAGGCTCCAAGCCATCACTAAAATAATATACAGGGTGTTCGGGATAAATTTGACATATTTATAATTAATTATATTTTTCCGTAAGTTACATGTATTAACACACACTTCTCTTCATTTAAAAGTTTGGACCCTTCTTCATTCATATACAAGATGTCAGAAAGGATGGATAGCTGGAACCCACCTGAATCATGGAAGAGAATAACTTGTATCATGATGATTCGTGCCCGCCATCAAAATAAGGATATTACGACTGCTGCCCAATGCTCCCTGAATACAGTAAAAACAATCAGGCATGAACTAGAGACTTGCAATGGTGACTACGAGGATGTAGCAAGAAGAAAGATCCCTAGCAGACGATCTGATTGCGTTCGTACAGCAGAATTCCTCACAAATCTGCAGGAACAGGTGTTGAAGATCCCTGGCATTGGAATTCGGGCTTTGTCACGTGAAATGAATGTTGCAGCCTCTACTATGAAGCTTGCACTCAATGAAGACCTCTGCTACTACTCATACAAGCGCCGCAAAGGTCAGCTGCTTACAGAAAAGGCCCGTGAAAAACGTTTGATAAACGCGAAGAAACTTCTAAGCAAAGTGAAACATCCTGCGGAACCACAAACAATCTGGTTCTTTTCCGATGAGAAAAACTTTTGCCAGGATCAAAAACACAACACGCAGAATAACAGATGGCTTGCATACAGTACAAAGGACATTCCTCGTGTAATGCAGACTAAATTTCCCCAAACTGTGATGGTTTTCGGATGTGTATCCTCTGAAGGCAATGTGATGCCTCCGCATTTTTTCCAAGAGGGCCTCAGGTTGACTTCAGATGGCTACGTGGAGTTGCTAAACACTGTAGTCAAGCCCTGGATAACAAGGGTAGCCAATGGTAGGCCGTATGTATGGCAGCAGGATTCGGCCCCTTGCCACACCTCTGGGAAAAGTCAAAAATAGTTGTCTGAAAATTTCTACGACTTCACCAGTCCAAATGTTTGGCCTCCAAACTCCCCAGACCTTAACCCCATGGATTATTTTGTATGGGGCGCAGTTGAAAAAGACACCAATCGCACTTCCAGTAATACAAAAGCCCAGTTAATGGATAAAATTAAAACAGTTTTTGCGGCCCTTCCCAGGGAGACTGTAGCATCAGCTTGTTCGAGGTTCCGAAGCAGGATTGAAGCTGTGATCGATGCTAATGGTGGTTATTTTGAGTAAATCTTGTTGATAGTATTGTAATTAACTCTGCCTGTAATGTTTTTTGTCAATTCATTAAATTTAATAGATACAAAGAAGATTTTCTTTTTCCTTACGAAACTGTCAAATTTATCCCGAACACCCTGTATTTCAAAGTGGGAATCTTGATAGAAATGGTTCATGAAATCCTGTCCAAAATTTTATTTTGAACAGATAAGCCATTACCAAAATAATATATTTCAAAGTGGGAAACTTGTTTAAAATGGTTCATCAAATCCTGTCCAAAAAGTATGAGCTGCTATTGTATTCATTCTCTCACTAATATGAAGTGTATTAGATTTTAAACCACAATGGATATATTGTTACGTGCAATTACTGCACCTAGTCATGCGTCAGTTTCATGTAGTAAATTCAGAAAAACCTATCCTTATATCCGGGTAGGTTTCTTTGAATTTCCAGTATGCCTCTGTCAACCTAAAGAGTTTTTAGATATTTTGCTTCTTTTATTTTATTGCAATTGGAGATCTTAATGACACAATCTTTGGCACCAGGTATAACTGAAATATGAGAAAAATACCATCTTCTTAGTTTTATCATTATCCAACCTATTCCAACTTTTTTTTTTTTTTGTTTGTTTTCAACCAGTGGTGGCCTGTGAAGTTTTAAGTGGGGGTGCTACCTATACAAAATAATTTTTAAAAAAATTCTTTTTTTCTTAATAAGTAACCAATTTATTAATAAATAAATCTACAGATTTATTTATTAATAAATTTGTTACTAATTAGGAAAAAAATAATTATTTTTTAAAAATTTTGTATAGGCAGCACCCCCATTTAAAATTTCACCAGCAGCCACTGTTCTCAATGCTATAATGCTATCTCAATAACAAGTTTGTTATTCTATCAAACAAACTCAAGTTGCTTTCACATCCATAGTGCTATTTCTAGTTTTACATTTTTCAGCATTATTATTACGGGTATCTCCATGGAGTCAGTAAACTCATCGCAGGAGACCCCAAATATAATAATATCTATCATACCTCTTCTTGAATTAATTTAGAGACGAAGAACTCACAACTGAGTTAGACCATGCATTCCACTCATTCACTGCCCTCCGAGCAAAAAATCTAGTTCTCACACCCTCGTTAACCACACTTGTTCTTCTTCCATCACTATCACAACACAGCTGAAATATTCCCCCTGCACCAATCTTATAAAAACCTTTTAGTAATTTAAATGTTTCTATCATATCCTCTCTTCCCCGCCTATCAACCAACCTCTGCAATCCACAAGCTCTCAATCTATCAATGTAGGGAGCATTTTTTACATCACTCACAAACTTAGTCGCTCTCCACTGCACCCTCTCCACAACCTCCTTATCTCCAAGGAATCCAGATAACCAGACTTGAGCACAGTAATCCAAATGTGGAAGTATCAATGCCTTATAAAGGGGAATAATAACCTCTTTATCTCTCGATGTTAGTGTGTTGTTCAATAACCAAGTAATCCTATGTGCAATCTTGGACGCCACCTTAGCAATGTGCCCTCTGAACTTCATCTCCCTATCCACCAAACACCCTCAAGTCCCTAGCCTCATCAATCTCTTGGAGTACTGTTCCATCAATGTAGTACACAGCTGGTAATCTTTTAATCCCAAAATGTATAACTTTACACTTTTCAACAATGAACTGACATCCATTACCTTTTGCCCATTTTGCCAGCCTATTTAAATCATCCTGCAAATTCTCAACATCAGCTTGATTTTTTATTGTGCTACATGAATTGAGGTGGTTAGGGAAGCCAACTACAAAACAGGTAAATTAAAACTGGAAGATACAAGCACAGAAACAGCTCTGACCAAGGAATTCTATTTAAAAAACATGCTAATATGAAATCACATAAGTCAAACAATTGTAACTTCAAGTATTCCTGTATGTATGTGTGTATGTATGTATGTTTTCAATATATATATATATATATATATATATATATATTGAAAACAAAAAAAAAATTGCCAGTGAATCAAATTATACATTTTCATTTGTAAATGTAATCACAAATTTAATTTTCATGCAGATCTCTAGTATGAACATCAGCAGAAATCTGCATGTGAAAAGAAACATTAATTGACAGTGAAAGGTGTGTATGTAGTGGGGGGAGGGAGGGAGGGGGAAGCCGAGTAAATTACTCATACCTAACTGAAGAGTTCTGAAACAAGTTTCATAACTTCACAGTATATATAAGAATGCTGCTATTTAAAACAAGGTTGGGGGTTCACTTTAAACAGTATTAAATAAATGTATAAATTTACTTAAAGTTTACACTGGTTATTGAAGTTTTGACAGATTTGTCTCACAACTTGATAGAAGTTATTAGAGATTTTTTTTTTTTTTTACTTAAAATATGCTTGCAGGATTTGTAATTGTCTTCGGAAGATTTGATATCAGCATTATAAAAGACAAAGACAACTAAAATAGGTAGAATTGTTGAAAATGTTAACTGTGTTGTGAACAAGGAACCTGTGGAACAAGTAAAACATTTCAGCTACTTAGGCACGGTTTTTACTGAAGATGGTAAATTAAATATAGAAATAGACAATAGAATCAACAAAGCTGGTATGGTAGGCAGTCAACTGAATAAATTCATATGGAATAAGAGAGAAATTAGTCAGAACACTAAATTAGCTGCATACAAGACAGTGTTCAAACAAGTTTTAACTTATGTATCTGAGAGCTGGGTCAGAAGTAAAACACTTGACCAAAGACTAGAGACCACAGATATGAGAATCCTGAGAAAAATTAGAGGCATGAACAGATGGCATCAATGGCAATATCATATTAAAAACGAGGATATTAGGAAAGAACTTGACATTGTCAGCGTCCAGGAATGCGTTAGCAGAGCTAATCTCAGGTGGTATGGTCACTTAAACAGAATGGGCAAGGAAAGATTAGCAAAACAAGTGTTCTCTGTCAGGTTGGCAGCAAAACGACCCAGAGGAAGACCAAGATATAGGTGGATTGATACGGTACAAAGTGCCTTAGATAATAGAAATATAAGATCTGATAATGTTGGAGTCTTGACAAGTAACCGACTGATTTGGAGGAAAATTGTAGATAGGAAGTTAGTAATGATGTAAATTTTTCATGTAGTACTATCATATCCTGTACACCCTTTGAGGGTACATGTCAGGAATTTGATGATGATGAGGTTTGATATATGCTATGGAACTTTAGCTGGACTTTTTTTTCTTTTGCTGGAGCAAGAGTTGACAGTGTTTCTATTTAAAGAGATACCAAAATTATAACATGAAACTATACATTTTTTTTATTGCGAATTGTTAAAATTTTAAATATGGATTAAATGCAAATGACAAGGAAGTTCTATAACTTTCAATCCAGTTCACTTTCTTTGCTCATTTTTTAAATTAAATCTCTGCAGATATTTCTTTACAAATTTATGCTACATTAATAATTTTTCACTAATTCCAAAGAGCCATAATGGAGGAGGGAAGAAAAAAAAATGTTTGTGCTACCAACGGATCAAATCTGATTTGAAGAAAAAGCTCTCACAGTGACATTTTAATTTAATCACTTTAATAACAAATATAGAATAAATATAGAATAAGCTTTTATAATTGTATAAGTTCTATAATTGAGAGTAGCTCTCAGGAATAACAGGATGTCAAGGTTTTTCTAATGTTAAGGGAATTTGATATTTAAAAAAAAAAACTGTAAATGCTAAACATAATTTGTCTTGTACTTTTTTTTTTTTTTTTTTTTTAAATGGTAGGTTTCGATAACCAGTAAAACTACAAATAATGACATCAGATTATTCTTACATTATGGCAGTTATTAGGAGAGTTGATGTCTTAAAAACTTGATATATTTTTAAATGTTTTTTTTTTTTTTTTGCAGACATTCCTATTACAGTCTTAATTGCATGATCTGGTCTGTTATACTGATTCTTTAGAGACAAAATGTTCTTTTAATGTTTAATATTCCAAATTACTAAAATTTTATTCAGTAATTTGGAGTTTTTGTTTACAGGAAACAAAAATCTACAAACCTAAATCTTGAAAACATAACCTTATTCCTTAATATATATATATATATATATATATATATATATACTAGTATAAATTAGATAACAAAAGTAATATTATAAATATATTTATATATGTATGTATATATATACAACTATAGAAATAACCTATACAAATCTATCTGGAAGTAGCAAATATTTTCTTTTAAAATTTAAATGATCACAAAATTCTAGAACATTTCTTAATTACAAAATAAAAACTAACATAATCGGCTATATTAAGAAAACCCCTTCATGAGTTTTTGGATTTAATGGATATTTTTGGGATCAACTGTTTTTCTTTTTCTAGTTCACGTTCCCTCTGTTGCTCTCGTTGTAAAGCTTCCTTCTGCTTTTGTTGTTGAAGTTTAAGAGCACGCTTCTGTAATAAGAAATATAAAAATTAAGAATTTCTATAAAACAATTTGTTTACTCTTAAGGAGTATGAAATATTAACTCAATATATTACTGTCCTTTGAAATGAAATTTACTAAAACAGTGAATTTTCTTAAACTTTAATTACAAAATTACTTGGAACAAAATATTTTTTACTCATACATAAGAAGTTGTATTAAAAAGTATGGTAAAACTCCCAAAGATACACACTGTTGCCAAAAGTGGCTGAACAGTAACTATTTGTCTTTCCTGTCACTACAGCACTGCTGTCAATACAAGGTCGGGCCTCCCATTGCTACTGCTATTACAGCCATTATCCTTTCGGGGAAGGCTCTCCACTAAGTTCTAGTAAACTGCTGCTGGAGTTCATTTCCATACCTCCTGTAGTATGGAAAATAGCTGACGGGTGTTAGTTGAGCAAGTAGGTCTGGCATGCAACCTTCACTCAAGCTCATCCCAAAGATGTTCAATAGGGTCTAGGTTGGCCAGTTTAGTTCTTCTATCTCCATATCTTCAAACTACGGAGCTAGGATTCTTCCTTTCTGAGGAGGTGCATTATCATTCTGATACAGGAAAGAATCTATTCCAAACTGTTTCCACAATGCGGGAAGAAGGGAATTGTTCAAATTGTCATGATAGTCACCATTTAAAGATCTGGACAGAGAAACCAATGGGTCACAGTCCCAGACCATGTTGCTGCCTCCAAATTTCAGAGTATACAAAATATCCCTGTAAGCATAGTTCGTCAGGTCTAGATACATCCATTGAATTGCCAGACAGGGTACCATGATTCACAGGATCCTCTTCCATTGATCCATAATCCAATGACAGTGTTGTTTGCACCATTCCAGACAACCCTGGGCACTGGCGGGTGTGATTAAGGGCTAGTGAGCAAGAGAATGACCAAGAAACCCAAAGGCAAATACTTCCTGGTGAATAGTTCCATCACTGGCATCCATTGGAGAGCTCATGAGAAATTCATTTGTGAAGGATGCTAAGGCTGGCTGACAATTTACTGTAACAACATGCATGAGAGTTTGTTGGTTCCAATTTGTCAGGTTCTTGAGCCTACCAGTTTGGGGAGAGTGATAAGGTAGTTCCATCATGTTTCCACTTTGCAATAGCCTCACTAACAGTAGCAATTTCTGCAATGTGGCAGAAATCTCTCGAACTGAACTTGTGGGTTCCAACTATCATACCACGTTTGAAAAGACTTAACTGTTTTCATCCACTCATCTTGATGGCAAAGAATGTCTGCACAACTAATGCCCACATGATTATATAGGGTTAACCTTTGCTTATATAATAGTGTTGCAGACGTGTATCTGCATCGCATGGGAGAGGCAACATAAAGCTGAGCTATGGGGATGTCTGGACACTTTTTAACGACATAGTGTAGCTCAAGTACACATATTCATTGCAAAAACTTCATGAGCTTTTTGTTCCTTTTAAATCACTGCAGCAAACATCAAGTTTTTAAAGGTCAAAAGTCAAAAAAGTATTTTTAACGTAAGAAAAGAGCAAATGTTACTAATGAAAAAAAATGTACACTTTTTTTTTTTTTTGAGAACATGAAGTGCTCTTGAGATATGCGCTACCCCATATCCCCAACCACCAGGGACTAAATTAAAGACTAATAAAATTTTAATTAATACTGAAAGAATAAGTTAAAAAACCTACCTGGTATATATATGTTTGTAAAGCGAGGATGACAAAATATTTGGAGCCAAACTTGACTGAACTGAGCACAGTCAAATGGACTATAGATTTTGAAAAGGAAAATACAAAAACTAAACAATTTTGAAAACTAAAAATTTTAAGACCAAAAATGAGCAAAAAAATAAAGCCCGTTCTTTAAAATAAAAAAGTGAAAAAGATCATAAGGTAATCTACTAGCAATAACCTTAAATCTTTCAGTAATGAGTAGTTATTTATTCAATTTCTGACGTCAATACCAGAGAATTTGGCAGGACATTTCCTGCAGAAACTTAGGTTTATCATTCTGCAAGACAAACTGGCCAGAAGAACACACAATTTACATATACAGTAAAACCCCGAAGTTATGCGGTAGGTGAGACCAACAAAAAGCGCGCAAGTCAAATTCACATAACTCGGAGTATAATTTTGCATGTAATTTATATATACAAACATACAATTGGAATCAAAGGTTTACAAAAACACCTATATTTTTTAAGAAATATAATCATAATTGTAGTTTTTCATACATAAAAAAAGGAAAGTTATTTCGATGTCGATGGTTTCATAAAATCTAATAGATTCATCTGATGGCATAATGTCTTTTTCATGTCACGCAAAATTTCTTCATAGCAAGCTAATGATTTTTTTATTCCTTACCTTGTGGCTACAATTCGTTACTCATTAGACTCTATGTCCTCCAAAATCTGTAAACCTTTCTTTTATGATTGTTCTTACTGTGGATTCCTGTAGATCAAACTTCTTTGCGCTCACAAATTTTCAAAATCCTTAATAATGTTGAGTTTTGTTTCCAGAGTTAACGTTTTTTTTTTTCTTGCTAGCTGTAGAAGAATTGGACTTGCTTCTTTTGGATGACATTATTATTTTTTATGTGATAAAATTTTTATCAAGAACATAACATTAAACAATCACAAGGTTTATAGACTATAAAAATCGTGTATGAATGGAGGCCACACGAAACACGTCAGTGCTTGTTCACAGCATGTGCGACACTGGCAAATGCAGCCGGCGCCTCAAAGATAAGACTAGTGGTGTGGCATGAAGTGGGACGGGAATACGTACATATAAGAAACCACGTAACTCCGGATTCATGTAAGTCGGGATATGACTGTATAATACAGTGGCCTCATTGCTTTGGCTAAGTTGAAACAATCGAAATGTCTCTTGTAGAAACAGAACAATGAATATCTGTCTGCATTCCAAGAGGTAGGGAGGGAAGGATGTTCACCTTCCTTGACACTTATCTCACAAATGACAAAAAAAACATCGTTTTTTTTGTTGCATAAGTCTCAGGAAACCTTGCGCCTGCTGCATTTGGGATTAATGTTTGTCCTAGTCTTAGTTCTTGGTCAGGATGGGGACTATGTTTACAATAAAAGTGCACTTAAACAGCTTTGTGTGAAAATCTAAACCCATTTGTGAGTGTGTCTAGTTTAAGTGCATTTTTATCTTAAACATGGTCCTCATTTGGGTCAATGGCTTGTTGTAGCTGTCATTCTATGACCTTCATACTGCAAGAATAACAAAAGATAGTAAAGTCATCCACACAGAGTGCATTACTTACAGTTAGAGTCACAGTTAAAGTTTTCTGTCATTGAGTTACTTTCACCAGCAAATAGCATGACACCTGATACACAACCTTGTGGATAAACTTCCCTTTTCTTGGAGAAAGGTTTAAAAGAGGGCTGATCCCGCTTGGAAGAGTCAGAGAGAAAGCTTTTAATAAATAGATGGAAAATTTCCTTTAAGACCAAAGTTATGCAGGCCTTGAGGTATGTTAAACCTCTAAGCTGTGTCAAAAACTTTTCCCATGTCAAAGTAAACTGATATTAAGTGGTCATGTTTTAGGAAAACATACTGGATGCTTCAAGTTGAATGATCTAGTATAGGATGATGTTTGTGGAAGCCATACTGTGTCTCTGGATAAAGTTGTTATTCTCCAAAAACCGCAGAAGAGATTTAACTATTATTTTCCCAGAATCTTGCATGTGCAACCAGTGAGAACAATTGGAATAATTGCTATTTTTGGATCTTTATCTGACTTTGGAAAGCATTAATAATTCTCTTCTACCACAATTCTGAAAATTCAGTTGAATAGACAGAGAAGTTGATCTGTGGAGGATGGTGACAGTGATTTAACCATCTCATTACGATGTTATCTGGACCTAAAATAGTTGGATGACATTGAAGCAAAGCAGCCTTTAGTTTTTCTTTGAATGGCCTATCATAATCTTTGATGCCAATGTTTTTCTGTTTGCTTTTTAAGGTCAAGATGTTGCAGCACCCTCTTATACCATCAATGTTTTGGTAAAACTCACCCTAAAAATATCTGGCAAATTACTTATGGGTGAATAATCACATCCATTCTGTTCCAGGAATGGAGAAGGGCAAGTGGAATATATACCCTTCATTTTCCAGATTGTGTACTGGACCTCCATGGTGTTTGTTAATGATAAATGTGAACTGGATCCGCACTGAATGATAATGCCTGTATCATGTTCAAGAACAGCATATTTGAAAGCAATTTATATAGTATCTATGAATCAAGATGCATAACATTTGGGTACTGCAGCTTGCATAATACATTCTATAATATGATTCACTTTTTCAACAGAAGAAATGAATCATCGATAGAAGCAAATGTTAATGGAGACATGTGGAAAAATGTGTTACCACCAGTGATTAGGGGAAGAGAATAAGTTATTGTTGTGAAGCATGCATTCGACAGCTCTTCTTATGGTGATATTATATGTCCAATTCTGCTAAGTACTGTGGCCATTTAAATCCCCCATAAGAGTATATTTCACAGTATGAACTTGAGATTACATGACACCTCCAGGGAGTCCCAAGACTCATCGATGGAGGGCACCCACTTTACAACTCTCTGCCTCCGCCACTCAATCCACCAACTAAATGAACCGCGACTACACCAACACAATCTACTGCCAACTTTCACCACTAGTATTTTCACAAAATCACAAACATCCATGCCCATGGCAGGATTCAAACCCCGCAGCCTTTTGGCTGGAGAGCAGATGTGCTAACCACTCAGCCAACTAGGCCGGCAAGTTCATGTGGGTGGTGGAAAAATGAAGAATGCCTGTAATAAGAGATCTTATTGAGAAGCAAATGACACTTGCCTCTGTCATTATAGTGGCATTACAGTAATAATAGATGATGTCACCAAATGGGGAGAGTGATCCACATGAGAAGTGGCTAGGCAGGTACAAGATTCACAAGAGATATGTATGAAATTACAGAGTAGAGGATTATGATAAATTAAGAAAACAGATTGGTGATGTGCAGTGGCTTAATGACTTGAAGTGGAGAGAAATCAGCATTTGGGACTTGGTCTAGAATCAATTACTTATAGCAGTTGCAAACTTAAGTTTCTGTGGTTGAGCAGCTCTGTGGGAAATTTTTGGTACCGAGACCACATTATGATGTAAATAAAGAGTTTTTTTTTAAAAAAAAAGCAATTAAAACCGACATTGTAGAAGCAAAGTTTCAAGTTTTGTAAGTCATAAGACTTGCATCATCAGGGGTACTGGTACATAAGTTTTACATAACAAAAGCCTATTAACAATTAATTACACATTAGATGTTTTTGATAACTTCAACTGTTACACACGATTGATAAACCAAAATATAAATGGCAAATTCATTACTTTATGTGTGTTGAAACAATGCTAGTTGTTGTTATCATTCTGTGGTATCACACGTGTTATGTTCTAGGTCTGCGGCAGTTAAATTTTTTTTGATGAAAGAAAACCATACTTGATGTAAAATTAAGCCTTAATGTTTGTTGCATTGTGTAGGGATCCTAAGCATTTGCAAGGCTTCTTTAAATTTTCTTCTAAAACACACAAAGTTTGTTTTAGAAGAAAATATATGACATTTTCGTATGTTGCCAAAGTACTTGATGGTCAGTAGTAGTTGTGTGGAATGCCAGGCCTGATTCATGCTTTCTTCTTTTTTCACTGTCTTTTACGTGTTCAGACATGCAGATCGCTCCCAACCTTCCTGTCTGGCCTACATAAAAAAAATACCACAGGACAGGAGCAATGAATCTCATAGAAGTCTGGTTTTTTCATTAGGTGATATGGAGGTTTGGAGAATGTAGGAATCTTGATATTTTTTGTAAAGGTAAAAAAGCAAGTTTTACATTGTACTCGCAGAGCAACACAGCCACTTTGTCTATGACATTCTTGATGTAAGGTAGTGCGACTGCATAGAAGAGAGGGAATGAGAGAGAGTTATGGAAATGCTAGAAGAGAATATGAACAGTATAAGAGAGGGAATGAGAGAGAATTATGGGAATGATAGAAGAGAAAATAGGAACAGTTAAAGAGAGGGAATGAGAGAAGAGGAGAGAGGGAATGAAAGAGAACACTGGAACCAAGGACAGAGTGATGTCAGGAAGGCAGGTAAGTAGGGGAACACAGAGAGAAAGTGTTAGAGGAGAGAGAGAGAGAGAGAGTGAGGGATGCATGTGAGTAATAGAGGAACAGGGTAGTGAGAGGTGTAATGTATGGGGACTCAATGATCTGTGGTGTTCAAGATAGGATGCGTGAGGAGTGTATGCCTGGAGGAACGATAGAAAGTGTGGCTATGGCAATTAAGAGGGGTGAAAGAGTGGATGAGAGGATTGTGATGGTAGCAACAAATGACTTGACAGGTAATGTAAATTGGGCACTGAGAGATATGAGATTCTTGCTTGAGGTTGTGTGAAAGAAGACACAGAGAGGAAAGATAGTGTGTGTGTTGCCTAGGTATGACAGTGAAGAGCTGAGCAGAAGAGCAATAATATTGAATAACATAATAGCTAGAATGTGTCAGAAGAGAGGATTGGAATATGTGGATACTTGGAGAGTGTTTGAGAACAGAGAGGAATTGTATGTAAGAGACCATTTGAATGAGGATGGACGTAGGCAGCTGGAGAGATTGCTATTCTGAACGAGTCGGTGCATCCCAGGGGGGGATGGTAGCAGGGGTGCCTCTTGTGGGAATGGGTACTTGGGAGAAGGAGGATGACGTCAGGTAACGCTGAGCCCAGTAGAGTCTAGAGTCTATTTATAGAAACAATGACATTTTTATCCTTTACACCAATGCCAGGAGTATCCGGAATAAAGGAGAGGAATTGATGGCGCTGATAGCATCAGCCTGGCACCACGCAGTTAGCCTAGTGGCTTTGTGCTTCGCAACCATATGCCTGGGGAAGGAGTGTCCCAGGTTCGATTCCCGTTGTAGACATGAGGAATTTGAGGATCTTCCTCAAGCATAGCCAAGTTAGCCGGTCTTGGGCGCGGTCAGTAGGGTTTTTTCCGCTAGTTTATCTGGTGTTTTTCATCCCGCAAACCGGCCCCATGAACATACACCTCTCCAGTTAAAAATATATCCCCCCCAGCGGCAGACCAGGCGACGGGTCGGTTGGGAGTAGTACTAACAAGAAGTCGCATCTAAAGTAACACGCGGACCCTGCATGGGAAGCAGGAATAATGCGTAGTAGAAGAAGAAGATAGCATCAGCCTGGCCAAAAATTATTGGGATCACTGAGACGTGGTTGACAGATATAATAACAGGAATAGAAGTAGCAGGGTACAGTGTTTTTCGGCAGGATAGGAAGGGAAAGTGTGGTGGTGGAGCACTGCTTATGATAAGTGACGACTTATGTCCTCTAAGAGGAAGGCAGTGATACTAGGGATTTTGAAAGCATATGGTGTGAGTTAGAGATAGGCAGAGCAGGATATTTAGTGGGGTGTTGCTACAGACCAAGGAGCAGAGAGGGTGGGGACCAGGAGATTTTGGAAGTTTATTTTGCACCTGGTTAGACTGTAATAAATTTAGTTTAATCCTTTATCCAAGTGTAAGCAAACAAAGTTTGCATCTGAAAATATCTTCAGGACTGAGGTAAGGTGGTACATCCCTTGGCAACTCGCAGCAAAGGTGGACCAAGCTCTCATCACTCCTTGTCTCAGTATCTCCCATAATGCAAAGCACATCTCCTTGCAGACATGTATACTGCTATGCATTAAGGGAAGGGCCACTACCCAGACCGGTTTCAACCTTTATTGAGGTCTCGTCAGTGGGAGGCAGACCCAGAGTGGTGATACTAAGGCAGAAGCAATAATTGCAAAATAAACTTCCGACATCTTTCTCTAAATCCAGAGTAATTTAATAATAAGGTGGTACACCTGTTGGCAACTCGCATAGGTAAATATGAGCTCTCCATTGCTTCTGCCTCAGTATCACCACCCTGGGTCTGCCTCCCACTGACAAGACCTCAATAAAGGTTGAAACCAGTCTGAGTAGTGGCCCTTCCCTTAATGCATAGCAGTATACATGTCCGTAAAGAGATGTGTTTTGCATTATGGGAGATACTGAGACAAGGCGTGATGAGAGCTTGGCTCACCTTTGCTGCGAGTTCCACCACCTTACCTCAGTCCTGAAGATATTTTCAGGTACAAACTTTGTTTGCTTACACTTGGATAAAGGATCAAACTGAATTTATTATAGGGACCTGGAGATGTTTGGACAGTTGAACTTGGCAAGTGAAAGAAGAATGATTGTTATGGGAGATTTTAACTACAGCAGTATAAATTGGGGAGAGGAAGATGCATGTAGCAATAAGGGAATGGAATTTCTAGAATTCTTGAGGGACAAATGTCTTGGACAGTATGTAATAGAGGGAACAAGAGGTTCAAGAGTTTTGGATTTGGTCATAGCATTGGAAGAGTTGATAATAATTGAGATGACATCTTTCCCACCAGTTGGAGAGAGTGACCATGTGGTTTTGACTTGAAAGATGAATAGACATGCAGGAGTATCGAAGAGACGGGAACATATATGGAATTATAAGGCAGGTGATTATAATAGTCTTAGACGTCAACTTGGGGAAATTTCATGGAGGGACAGGATATCATTAGTGCTTGAGAAATTGTGAAGGAATATTTGTTAGCAGTAATAGTAAGCTGTATTTCACGAGTGAAGAAGAGGACACAATTTGGAGTAAAGTGGATGGTAAACAATAGTAAACAGGAACTGCATGTGAAAAAGAGGCTATGGAAGAGATATGAGGAGACAGGTGAAGAGCAGATACATGAAGAATATAAGACACAGGCCAGGAGAGTGACTAGTATGGTAACGAAGGCAAAATTGAAATATGAGAAAAGATTGGCCCTAAGATCCAAAGAAAATCTTAGGGAATTTTCTAGCTATGTGGTGGAAGATTGACATTGTGGGATAAAAACGGGAATAGAGTGACTGATGCAGAGGACATAGGGGAATTGTTCAATGAACACTTTATTGGAGTATTTCATCCTGGAGGAGTAAATTTTAATACTAGAGGGATAGGGCAGGTTTGAGGTTCAGAAGTGCAGGAGGAGAGTGTGTTCCAGATGCTGAGTACTCTGGTTGTCAGTAAAGTTGTGGGACTGGATGGTATTTCACCACGAGTTTTGAGAGAATGTGCTAAAAAACTGACAGATCCTTTGACCTGGCTTTTCAATGAAAGTCTGGCTATGGGAAAGGTACCCAGCGAATGGAAGGAAGGTAAGATAGTGCCATTGCATAAGGGTAGTAGGAGACTGGATGTGTCTAATTATAGGCCAATTTGTGTGTCATCAATAGTTAAGATCTTGGAGAAATTAGTGAGGGACCATATAGAGCATCGGGCAGATGAGGGGTAATGTTATCTGTGAGAGTCAACATGGATTTGTGAAGGGGCACTCTTGGTTTAGTAATATGCTAGCCTTTTATAATAAAGTTATAAGAGCAGTAGATGAGGGAAAGGCATATACTGTCATTTTCTTAGATTTAGCAAAGGCATTTCACAGGGTGCCACATGCAATGGTGTAGCTAGAGTTTTTGCCGCCCAGGGCAGTCCCCGAATTTGCCACCCCTCTCAATACATACTAAAAATACTATAAAAAGTCAAAATGACGTATAGGGGAATAAATTAAAACACTGTTTATTTTTGAAGTAAAACTTTAATTTCAACATTCTAAAGTGTTATTTTTCTTGCTTTTCTGTTAGCAAAATCATCGATGACAAATGTTGAAGTCTATTTCATAGTAATGTAGGTAATTGTTAATCAATTTTATTTAGAATAACTCCTCTCACAACTAGCAACACTTACAGCAATTGTGAGGAAAATTCGCTATAGTATTACAATAGTTGGAACTGAGTTCTCGAGACTGTATTTTAGAATTAACTGCAAAAGTTCAAAAATATTCAAAATGCTGCCCTTCTGCCTCCCCCCCCCCTCTATCTACGCTTCTGGCCACATAAGCTGATATTTAAGTTGTAGCACATGGGTCTGGATGTCACGTTGGTCAACTAGTTTCAGGACTGGCTGTCCAATAGGTATCAGAGAGTTGTGTATGGTGGGGCAGTTTCAAGGAGGCAGAGGGTTACAAGTGGAGTCCCACAGGGCTCAGTACTGGGACCTATACTGTTTAACCTTTATATCAATGAGATTGTCAGTGGATTGCAAGGGGATAGATAGTCAGTTGTTTGCAGATGATGTGAAGTTGGGAAGGGTTATTAGTAAGAGTGCAGATGTGGCAGTCCTGCAAGAGAATTTTAATAAGTCTTGAGATTTGGGACACATTGGAGAAGCTATACTGGAGGAAGTGGGGGAGACAAGAGATCTGGGAATGATGATTAATAGAAACCTGAAATTTAGGGAACATATTGCAAAGGTGGTGAAGGTAAAACAGAGGATTGCTGCAATAATGAGAAGGACACTGACCAGCAGAAATAAAAGTTATCATTCCGTTGTATAAGACTCTGATCACACCACACTTAGACTATTGTTCACAGATTTGGTCCCCAGGATTTGAAGGGGATAAATTAACTGTGGAAAGGGTACAAAGACGGATAACATAGATGGTTTCAGGATGTACAATGTTAGTTATGAGGATCGGCTGAGGGAATGTGGACTGCAGAGTTTGATGAATAGAAGAAGCAGAGGTTGTTGCATCATGCTCCTTTCTCATAAATTCTTATATCTTTTGATTTCTTTAAAGTCTGGAAAATGTGAGGCATGTGGTATCTCTGAGTCACAAAGGAATAGCCCGAGGGTTGAGCCAAAACCTATGTGGCAGACACTTCGTTACCAACCTCTCGTTTAGTCCTAAGAAAATTTATTTATTCAAGCTGTGCCACTTAGGACTATTAGATTAATTAGAATGTTAATCAAGAAGTTGGTAAGAAGTGAACAAAGATAACACAAGATATGCAATCATGACCGTGAATTATTTTCTATATATCTCCCGCTGAGATACGTAACTAATTTTACAAGTGGTGCATCGAATTACATAAAGAGACCAAATTGGTTAAACAAAAACAAGGTTTATTTAGCATAATGTACATATTGTTAACAATACAAACTTAGAAAGGATCCATTCAAATTCTAGCTAAGGAATAATTCATACCTAATAACTCTTATACCTTTCATATAAAAACCCCATCAAAATTCAATCTACCTAAGTTACTCTACACACAACATATTTCTTACACTCTAATCTATATCTTTATAATCCCAGACAACTTTTACTCTATAGATAAAATCCTGGTTAAACATTCTTAAATACACACAATATTTAGATTTATACAGTGTCTGTCCTTTCATAATCTTCTACAACAAACAAGTCTCATGCAGTCTCTTAATTTTCTATCTCTGAGTCTCTTTTCATTAAAGTTCTACACAATATTAATTTCAGGACTCTCACACATATCAAATAACAAACTGTCTGCTTATCTATATTATTTTCTTTCCGATCATCTCTTTGTCTTCCATTATCACAGCACTTTGGACACGTACATTCCTCGACATTCCACGTGGCATCGCCTGCTACAGTATCTCGGGATTAGAATTCCCGCCCAAAACCCATCCGATCGCATGCCAGCGATGGACCTACACCAGAGATAAGGGGAGAGCGGGGTGGGGGGTGGGGTGGGGTGTCTAACCCTTTTATACTTCCTCCCTAACGGCCATCACCGTAACTTTGGCTGTTCACATGGCATGTAGAATTTGCCGTCACGAGTGCATGACGTCATATTGTCCAGTCGTCTCCCTCCCTTTCTAAGCACGTTCAAGCAAGCACGAGACCGCTTGGGGCAACTGTCTGCTTTGGCCTTATGTTTATCCAGATTATGTTGGACTGGTTCTTACACGTATTTTCACAATTGGGTAAATTCACTCTAATGTTTCTTATTGGGTGTTTGCTCTGTTATACAATGAAAAGATGAAATTTCTTATGTTCCAACTTATCAGGGTATAACAAGGTGATATGATTGAGACTTTCAAGCTGTTGAGAGGTGGTTATAGGGTTGACACTGGGGAGTGCTTTCGCTTGGTTGAACAGCATGAAGGAGGAGTGATGACAAGAGGCCATCTGTGGAAGTTAAGAAAGGAAACTGTGAGCAAGAGGGTGAGGAGTGGTTTCTTTGCATGGAGGGTGGTTGAACCATGGAATGCTTTGCCTGATAGAGTGGTGAGAGCGAGAACGGTCAATGAGTTTAAGCAGTGGTATGATAGACTTTGTGTTTCCTAAGAGGGACCTCCCATGAATGAGCCTTGATAGACTTTGCATTTTCTAGGAAGGACCTCCCACGATGAGTCTTTTGACTCCATGGAGGTCTGAATAATAATAATAATAAATTAATAATTAATAAAATAATAATTGCATTATTGAAATCTTGTTTAAGTAAGAGGGTTGCAGGAGATATATTAAGAATTTTTCTGATTGTCTTGGGTTCAAAACCATTAAATGTGAGGTTCTGTTTCAGGTAGTGAAGTTCTTCAATCCTTTTGATGTGCCTGATATATTGCATAGAATTTTTTTTTTTTTTTTTTTTGCAATGGATGGTAGTATGAAGTGGCATTTAAAAATCTTCCTGTTGTGGTAGGTTTTCTGTATATGGAAAAGGACAACCCTTTTTTCTCTTTCTTTACTTCAACAAGGATATCAAAGAATGGTAATTTTTTCTGCTATTCTAGTTCAAGAGTGAATTTTATGTTGCGATGCAAGTTGTTCAGATAATCTTTGAACGCAATCAGTTCATCCACCGTTCCCAACCAAATGATAAAAATATCATCGATGTAACATTGTTTTTTGTTTTGTTTTTTTACTTTATGGTTTCTTCTGATAGTTTTTTAATGCATTAATTTTGAAATTTTTCATAAACAGGTTGGTTAAGGCTGGAGAAAGGGAGAACCCATGGGAAGTCATTCTTTTTTGTTCCCAATATTTGTCTTGAAATATGAAAAAAGTGTTTTCCATGTGTTTCAATAATCCTACAGTGTCCAGTGGGAAAAAGATTTACAAGTAGACCCACTATGTCTAATATGTGTAATTAATTGTTAATAGGCTTTTGTTGTGTAAAACTTTTATGTATCAGTATCCCTGATGGTCTGCGCAGTTAGCCTAGTGGCTATGCGCTTCGCAACCATATGCCTGGGGAAGGAGTGTCCTAGGTTCGATTCCCGTCGGTGACGTGAGGAGCTGAAGGATCTTCCTCAGCCATAGCCAAGTTAGCCAGTCTTGGGCGTGGACAGCAGGGTTTTTTCCCCAGTTTATTCTGGGGTTTTTCATCCCGCAAAGCAGGCAAACTGGCCTTGAGAACTCAACACTAGAGGCCATAGGGTACACCGGGGCATAAGGCTGACCACCTTATCCTGTAAACGGAGTGAGGTCTGATGATTAATGAACCCTCGACACCGCAAGGTAAAAGAGGGTATAAGGAAGATGATGATGTATCCCTGATGAAGTAAGTCTTATGATTTAAGATGATCTCAATATCGAAAACTTATAGCAGTGTAAAATTGTATTTCTAAGGGTTTGGAGAATAAATTAAAAGTAAAATAGATAAATCATGGACCTATGAAGGAGCTTTTGAGAAGGACATTATGGAAGAGATATAAAGGACAGGGTACCCTCAGTAATGTTAGCAGTATGAGGTACAAGCAGGCTAAAAAGGGGACTAGTGTAGTAAGGAAAGAGAAATTGGCAAATGAAAAGAGATTGGCTGAAGCAGTAAAGCAGCCTACTGAATTCTACAGCTATGTTACTGCTAGTAGAAGAAAGGGTGAAAATGGATGACTGACTTTAGTTGCTAGAGATGGAACACTCATCAGCTAAAGATATAGTGAAATGTTCAATGAGTATTTTTCAGTGTATTTGGGATTTAGCTGACAAACTGTATTCTTATTGGCTTAAATCACAATGTAAAATGATGGATAGATGACAGAATATCATGTCAGCTGGATATCGCCCGGTTAAACAAGGGCCACCTTGTTTAACCGGGCGTATTCCTCCATTTCTACCAAAGGAAGAAATGGAGGAATTTTTTGAGCTATTAGAGAAGGCAGCTGGCACAATGAAAAAAAGGGAAAATTGATCCTTGTTGGAGATCTAAACAGCAGAGTAGGAAATGATTACCAGACATACAGAAATATTTGGAGAAAAGTGCAAACCTAATAACAATAGTAAATGCCTGCTGGATTTCTGTTCAGGACATGGATTGTTTATTATTGTTATGATAGTTATGGCTAACACTGTTTCCACATAAAAATGTGCACAAATTCACATGGAGAGAAGATGCAAAGAATAAGAAAAGTCTCACTGACTATGTTATAGTTGATAGCAATGTTTTCCCACTGGTTAAGGACAAAAAAGTATACAGAGGATTTGAAACTGGAAGTAATCACTATCTAGTTTTCAGCAGGATAAAACTGAATTTCATATTGAAAAGAAGAGTGTGTAAGAAAGTTTCAAAATGAATCAAAGTTGAGCAGCTTTCAGAAGTGAACTGTAAACTCAAATGCACAAATATCATTGAAAAAAAAAAAATGAAAGAGTTTGAAAACAAGAACCAAACCTTGGCGATTCCAATGGCATACCTTGAAGAAACGCTGATTGATTGATTCAGCCAGAGGCATGTGGTGAGGCTGGAAGGATAGAAAAATCAGAACTCCAAGGTGGACTCAGGAGGTTAAAGATGCAATCAAGGAAAAAAAGTAAGCATATCGAAAATTCCTGGCAAGTAAGTCAGCTTATACTCTTAGCGAATACAGAGAAAAATGTAAGAAAGCAAAGCACTGTGTAAAACTAGCTAAACAAAAGTCATGGAAAGACTTTGGTAAGAACATCGAAAATATATATCCAGAAGGTGGCAATATATTCTGGAAGATATTTAGAAGACTTAGAAATGGATGAAAGAGTGCTGTATAAGGAATCAGAGATGATAAAGGCAACATAAAACTGAAAGTAAAGATATTCTAGATGTCTGGAGTAATTATTTTAAAAGAATGCTAAATAAAAAAAGCAGTGTCAGCAAAGTGGTAGAAAAAGCAGACAGGAATACATATCCATATCTTCAAGTAGAAAATGTCATTAAAATCCTGAAATGTGGAAAGGCAGCTGAAGTAGATAAAATTCAACCAGAAAAGCTCGAATATGGAGTTTTAAAAGTTTTACAGTGGTTATATTTGCATAATTCAGAAGGCTGGTTAGAGGGTCGAATTCCAGATGATTAGAGCAGAGCTCTCATAGTACCCATCTAAGAAAAGGGAAATAAAACTGAATGTGAGAATTATAGAGGAATTTCCCTACTCAGTGTAATGTTCCTGGTAAGATATATGCAAGTATAATTCAGAAATGGCTAAGAACAATTGTGGAAGGGAAGCTTGGTGAAAAACAAGCTGGATTCAGGCCAAATAGAGGTTGTAAGGATCAAATTTTCACTTTAACACAAATAGTTGAGAAATTTTGGATATATAACAAAGATTTGTATTTAAGTTTTGTTGATCTGAAAAAGGCATACGACAAGGTGCCAGGGGTCTTTGCACCTTGTCATAAATGTTGTGATTGAGTAAATTGGACATTATATCAAGCAATACATAATCTCTACTTAAGCTGTAAATTCAGCAGTTAGAATTGAAAGAGGTACAGGAAGATGGTTTGATGTTAAATCAGGTGTGCAACAAGGGTACACATTATCTCCACTGTTATTCATTTCTATATGGATCACATTATGAAGGAAAGTGGTATTAAATCTGATATCAAAATTGGTGATGTTAATTTTAGCTCTTTACTTTATTATTACTATTATTATTCAGGCTTCCATGGAGTCAAAAGACTCATCGTGGGAGGTCCTTCTTAGGAAACACAAAGTCTATCATACCACTCCTTGAACTCACTGACTATTCTTGCTCTAACCACTCTCTCTCTCAGGCAATGCATTCCACGATTCAACCACTCTCCATGCAAAGAAACCACTCCTCACCCTCTTGCTCACAGCTTCATTTCATAACGTCCAGGGATGCAGACATGTTATACTTCTTATAAATCTAGCACAACTCTGCAAGATTCTCTGACTAAATTGAAGAACTGCAATAAAATTTGATATGAAGCTCAGTAATCAAAAGACAAAGACAATGAAAATAGATAGAAACGTTGAAACCCTCAACTGTATCCTTAATGGTGAACCTATAGAACAAGTAAAACATTTCAGCTATTTAGGCACAATTTTTAATCAAGATGGCAAATTAATATGGAAATAGATAACAGAATTAGTAAAGCTGGTATAGTAGGAAGTCAGCTGAATAAATTTATATGGAATAAGAAAGAAATTATTCACTAAATTAGCTGTACACAAGACAGTGTTCAAACCAATTTTAACTTATGGATCTGAGAGCTGGGTTAGAAATAAAACAGTTGATCAACGACTGGAGACCTCTGATATGAGAGTTCAGATAAAGATTAGTGGAGTAAACAGATGGCATCAATGGCAGAAGATATCAATAAAGAACTTACCATTGTCAGCATTCAGGAATGTGTTAGTAGAACTAACCTCAGATGGTATGATCACTTAAACAGAATGAGAAAGGAAAGATAAGTAAAACAAGTGCCCTTTGCTAGGTTGGCAGGAAAAAGACATAGAGGAAGACCAAGATCTAGGTGGATTGATATAATAAAAAGTGCCTTAGAAGACAAATATAAGATCTGATAATGTTGGAGTACTGACAGAGAGTAATTTGGATGAAAATTGTTGATTGGAAGTTAATAATGGTGTAACATTTTCATGTAGTACTATCATAATATCCTGTACACTCTTTACAGTACATATCAGAAATTTAATAATGTATTTCATGTAGTGGCAGGGATGTGAAGAGTGGTGTTGAATAGCAACAGGAAGGGGGACAGAAAACTGACAGTTTCCAATAATGAAAAGTGTTAGAATATTAAGTAATCCTTGATGTCAATAAGACTGTGGGATTTTTTTTTTTTTTTATGTTGAGCTCATACACAAGAGGCTGGTTAATTAACCTATAGTATGTTAGTATGGTGTAGTGGATTGAGAAAGGAGAAACTTGTTTACATTTGATTTAAAATAATGTATATTGTATTCCTTTGGAAACACACAAGGGGAGAGACTGTTCTATAAATACAGGAGTAGCAGACATGAAGAGGAAAAGAAACTTGTTCTGTGGGTTTCAAGATGTACTGTGAAGGGATGTTGGGCAGCAGTCAAGTGTTCAACAGACTTAGTGCCATATAGTAGAATTATTGATGCTATTTCATATGAACATTTGCCATGGAAATATTTATAGAATACACATAATGCAGAAACCAAATGCCTGTGCGAAAGTGGAAGGAGTGAGTTGGTAAGAGATGGGTTATTAATCAATCTAATTGTCCCCCTCTGCATTAAGTCAAGCATTTCAAGGGAGCTCTTAGGAGCCCCACCCCAAATGTGAAAGAAGTATTCAATAGCTGGGAGGATTTGTGATTTGTATAAGCTTAACAGCAGTTCAGAGATGAAGTAATGTCATGATCAAAAGAGAAATCCTAGTTTTTTTAGAAGCTGAGCAGGCAATGGTTGTGAAGTGTTTATGCTGTGAGAGGAAATTGTCTGGAAATTTGAGTGTTGTCAAAGGTAATACTGGAGAGTGGTTGAACCGTGGAATGAATTGCCTGAGAGAGAGAGCGGTTAGAGCAAGAACAGTTAATGAGTTCAAGGAGTGGTATGATAGACTTTGTGTTTCCTAAGAAGGACCTCCCAAAATGAGTCTTTTGACTCCATGGAGGCCTGAATAATAATAATAATAATAATAATGAAGTAAAGAAAAAATGGTTCTTTTTTGTGAGAAATAAGGCAGAACTGGGTTTTGTTAGCACTGGAATAAACAAGGTTTTCTGAACCCTGCTGGAGGATGGCTTGGAGATCAGAATTGAGGGCAGTGGTGCTTGATGTTCTGTAGCTTGAGGTGATTTGTGTAGAGTAAGGTTTATCAAATGAAAGGGAAGAGTGCAATGTGCTGTTATCTGCAAAACTGTGTATTGGGTTGGAGGTCAACTGAAGTAGGTTACTGATATATAGAAGGAAGAGGGTTGGTGAGAGAACAGAACCTTGTAGAACCCCACCATTAAGTTAAATGGTGAGAGGATAAGATCTATAAACCAAATAAAATAATCCTTTGATTCCTTAATTTCTCACTTCAAAAGCTTCTTAGTGAGAAATTCTTCAAAAAATTCTTCTTCAAAAGCTTCTTTTGAAGTGAGAAGAGCATGCAGGCAGATGTGCAATCTTCACATGCATCTCACAAAAGTGAGATGAAATTTGACAATTGTATCTTACAGCTGTCAAAAGAAAACATGAATATATTTTCAAGAAAGTAATACTGGTGAGAAGACGCCATAGAATGTTTAAACTTGATGAGTCATTCTTAGTAGCTATTAGTCATCTGAATTTTCTCAACTTTGTTTCTTGTACTGCTTTCTGATGAAGGTAGTTAGATTTGAATAGTGAAATATAAAAGATTAATAAACTTTTTAGCCAGATATGTGGAGCTGTTCTCTTTTGGTTTCTTCTTTCTTTTTAACCTATCTATAACGTTAGCACACTGAAGGTACAAAAATCCTAGCGAAGTGTACAAGGAATTGCAAGTCATATCTGAGTCAAACAATTCAATATGTGGCACAGCACTGAAATAAAGAATTGTTCTATCCTAAACTACTTATAACAGAATATTTTTAAAACCATTCAGATTGAATTCTCTATCTTGCAGGTTATTAGATAAAAAAAAAAAAAAAATGTATGTATACACACACACACACACACACACACACACACACACACACACACACACACACACACACACACACACACACACACACATATACAGGTAACCCTCGTATAACGTGGATGTTTGGTTCCACAGAAAGACCGCGTTATATAAATCGCGTTTGCGAGACTTTAAATCACATAGAAAAAGTAGGGTTATCTTCTGAAATCATTTTAAAAAAAAAATTATATAAACAACGACATATTCAACAAAAATTTTTTTTATTTAATTCAGGTAATATAAACTATGAAACAAATACATAGTATAAAATTATAAAAATTACAAATTGTACGTAAACTTCATTGCACATGATGCATAAATGTTTTAGGCACAATAAAATAAAATAAAACGCACATTTTAATCATCATTACTGTCTTCAGAAATAATATTTCATAGATGTTCTTTATTTACGAATGGCTAGACATTGTCATCACTTGAAATCTCTTGGACATCATTTGTATAATTCTCATAGCATACTTCAGCTGGTTTAGTTATCAAGAAGTCAGTGATAAGACCTTGCTTGCCACTATGCTGCAATTCTTTTATTAAGTAAAATGGAACTAAATAAATATCCAGTTGTCTCGCATATTTTCTGGAGCGCTCCATTGAGAGATCATTATCAATAAAATAACTTCATAACTTTTTTTGCCAAGTCCTACACTTGTGCTAATTTCTTTAAACCGAATTCTTTAAAGGATTCATCACAATCAGAATCTTCGATAGAACTTTCCCCATTTGTTGAAAGTTTATTTCAACAAATGGGGAATTTTGCACCTGAAAGTATCTTCAGGACTGGGGTAAAGTGGTACCACACCAGGCAACTCGTTGCAAAGGTGGTGCAAGCTAACATCACTCCTATCTCAGTATCTCCCATAATGCAAAACACATCTCCTTGCGGATATGTATAATGTTATGCATTAATGGAAGGGCCACTATCCAGACTAGTTTTGACCTTTATTGAGGTCTCTTCAGTGGGAGCCAGGCCCAAAGGCCCAAGTGGAGATAACAGGCAGAAGCATTAACAAGGTCATCTCTACCTATAGGAGTTGCCAAACGGTGTGTCACCTTTTTATTAAATTACTCTGGATTTAGAGAAAGATGTTTAAAGTTTATTTTTCACTTGGTTAGACTATAATAAATTTAGTTTAATCCTTTATCCAAGTGTGAGCAAACAAAGTTTGCACCTGAAAGTATCTTCGGGACTGGGGTAAAGTGGTACAACACCAGGCAACTCGTTGCAAAGGTGGAGCAAGCTAACATCACTACTATCTCAGTATCTCCCATAATGCAAAACACATCTCCTTGCAGATATGTATAATATACAGGGTGTTCGGGATAAATTTGACATATTTATAATTAATTATATTTTTCCGTAAGTTACATGTATTAACACACACTTCTCTTCATTTAAAAGGTTGGACCCTTCTTCATTTATATACAAGATGTCAGAAAGGATGGATAGCTGGAACCCACCTAAATCATGGAAGAGAATAACTTGTATCATGATGATACGTGCCAGCCATCAAAATAAGGATATTACGACTGCTGCTCAATGCTCCCTGAATACAGTAAAAACAATCAGGCATGAACTAGAGACTTGCAATGGTGACTACGAGGATGTAGCAAGAAGAAAGATCCCAGCAGGCGATCTGATTGCGTTCGTACAGCAGAATTCCTCGCAAATCTGCAGGAACAGGTGTTGAAGAACCCTGGCATTGGAATTCGGGCTTTGTTCGTGGAGTTGCTAACTGTAGTCAAGCCCTGGATAACAAGGGTAGCCAATGGTAGGCCGTATGTATGGCAGCAGGATTCGGCCCCTTGCCACACCTCTGGGAAAAGTCAAAAATGGTTGTCTGAAAATTTCTACGACTTCACCAGTCCAAATGTTTGGCCTCCAAACTCCCCAGACCTTAACCCCATGGATTATTTTGTATGGGGCGCAGTTGAAAAAGACACCAATCGCACTTCCAGTAATACAAAAGCCCAGTTAATGGATAAAATTAAAACAGTTTTTGCGGCCCTTCCCAGGGAGACTGTAGCATCAGCTTGTTCGAGGTTCCGAAGCAGGATTGAAGCTGTGATCGATGCTAATGGTGGTTATTTTGAGTAAATCTTGTTGATAGTATTGTAATTAACTCTGCCTGTAATGTTTTTTGTCAATTCATTAAATTTAATAGATACAAAGAAGATTTTCTTTTTCCTTACGAAACTGTCAAATTTATCCCGAACACCCTGTATATATAGGTATATATAGGATGACCTTGCTAATGCTTCTGCCTGGTATCTCCACTTGGGCCTGGCCCCCACTGAAGAGACCTCAATAAAGGTTGAAACTAGTCTGGGTAGTGGCCCTTCCCTTAATGCATAACATTATACATATCCACAAGGAGATGTGTTTTGCATTATGGGAGATACTGAGATAGGAGTGATGTTATCTTGCTCCACCTTTGCAACGAGTTGCCTGGTGTTGTACCACTTTACCCCAGTCCTGAAGATACTTTCAGGTGCAAACTTTGTTTGCTCAGACTTGGATAAAGGATTAAACTAAATTTATTATATTTCCCCATTTGGTTCAACCTCATCTATTAACTGTACCAGTTCCTCCTAATTTAAATCTGTTTCCCCATCAATTAATTCACTAATTTCGTTTTCAACCATATCGCAAAAGACTTCTCCACCAAAAATGTATGTGATGTTTATTATACGACTCAGCTCTTCATCCACTGGAGATACAAAATTTTGTTCCAGAACGACTTCAATCCATATTTTATTCCAGCAAGCATTCAGTGTAGAGGGTTGTAATTGCTTAATGGACAAAGAAATAATTTTCACACAATTCAATATTAACTTTTTTCACCTTGAGTGCCATGTTTACAATATTAGATTCCATTTTTTCCAAAATCCACTGGAATGTTCGACGAATATAATGACTTAAATGTTGATATTATTCCTTGGTCGAATGGTTGAATACGAGAAGTAGTATTAGGTCGCAAAAAAAAGTAATTTTAATATTCGGATGGCTTAAACTTGTTGGATGGCTTGGTGCGTTATCTAAAATTAGTATTCTTTTTCTTTGTGTGACTTTCTACATCAGGTAAAAAATGCACTTGAAAAACCAATTTTCAAACACGCTAGCTGTAACTTGCTAAAGAGTATTTCCCCTAATATAAATTCGCTACTTATAACTACATGCACAATATGGACAGACACAAATTTAATGAAAATAAAATTTGATTTTTAAGTCTCGTGGTGAAAAACATACGAAAAGATAAAGGATTACTACAATTTGTAGACCGTTTTATATCAAAACTGCATTGTATAAGTACCATGTTATACGAGGGTTACCTATATATATATATATATATATATATATATATTATTTTCTTTTTTTTTTGCTAGATCTTGATCGGGGATGCACAACATAAATCCTCCAGTCCGGATGCAGTCTGTTCAACGATTTAATGCAGTCCTCTGCTTAAATTGAATAAACAGAAGAAAACATTAATGTTGTCAGTTTGTAAAGTAGTCATTTATAAATCTTACAAATATTTTGTAATATTACTTGTAAATACCAATCCAAAAAAATTCAAATTTTATAAAATGCAGCCTAAATAAGTGTTACAATTGCTTGATTTGGCCTGTGGTAGCATTTAAGTTGTGCACCCCTGATCTAGATCATTTCTATTTTGTAAAAACATTCTTCAAAATTCTGGTATAATGATTACATCACGAGAACTTCTAACGTGTTCTTCTGATGTGGTTATTATAACATTATTCTGAAGATCGACATCATTGTCTATCATAATATTTAAGGATAAAATACAAAATATGGAACTTTCTCATTCAGTAGGTCATTTTAATGGTGTACTTGAAAATTAAAAACTTTTTCATTTCTGTAAACAGAAACCAATGCAAACCTTTAGTTTAAGAGTTCTATCATGAAGAACAGTCATTTCCTTCTTCACATGCTGGAGCTTGGTATGATAAAACTTTGCCCTAGCAAACTGGAGGGGGGGGAGGGGAAGAGAGAGAGAAAGAAAAATATGAAAAACCAAAGTTAGTTTAAATATTTAACATTACTTATGATGACGAAAAGAAAAGCAAGCATTCTATCTTAATAATACTACATCAAGGTTGGTTTCAATATATAAAATGTATTTTTTTTTTTAATTCTTGATAATCACAGTAAAAATTTTTATTATCTAAAAAATAAATCATCAGCAAATTGCATTTCATTATCTCTATGTCATAAAAATATATTTATTTATTAAATAAGAAATTCTGTCGACAAAAAATCATTAATGTTCATTTACTTTCAATTATTTAACAACTCTAAGACAGTTATGAATGCAAGTTTATGAGCATGAAGGATTATCACACACTTCACACAGAAAATAAATGACTGACCAGATTTGGTCAATAGCTACAATCAAAGCTGGTAGGGAGAAAGAGATTAAACATGATAATTACTTTTTCATGTGTAAACTATTTAGCTAGAAGAAAATTAGTAAGAAAATCACTAAGCACATGTAGCACTGTGATCAGAGCAGTGTAATATTCTTAGTAAGTACAATTTGGATTAAACTGTTGCTTATAGCAAATACACTGATGTCCAAAGCTAAGGATGAACTACATTTTTATCTGTATATGAAAATATTTTCACAACTACAACTATATGTGACAAATTTATTGCCAGCATAGTAATAAATTATATTATACAAAACACATGTTATAAATTTCATATAAATTAAATTGCAATACATATTTGGCAAAAGTTACAAATTTCCTAAGAACATAGTTAAGGAATTAATGTACAGTGCTTACAGAAAACTATGAGGAGAGACATTTCAGTATGGAACATGTCCACCCCATACTACGATGCAGCTCTTACATCATAAGATGCTTAGCACTAAGTCATTCAGGAGTTCTTGAGGTAAACTTGCTCACTCCTTGTTCAGAGCAAGGATAAGACTTTGTTTTCTGGAAGGGAATTTTGAGCAGAAATGCATTTTCCTAATGTGTCCCAAACATGTTCTAAGGGGTTGATATATGGGGAGTGTGCCAGCAACTCAATTGGAATAATATTCCCAGTCTCCAGAAGTATCTCCAATGCTTGTGTACAATGTGATGTGGCATTGTCATCCATAAAAATGAATTCTTTGCCTGCAGCACCACTGAATAATCAAACATGATGAAGAAGTTTGTTACATTATCATTTACCAGTCATAGTCCCCTTTTCCAGCTGTTAAATATTTATATTTATATGATTTATACTTAGAGTTTGTTACTTGATTAAATCCTTTCTTATTCAAAAGCTTATTCAATTAAAATCCTACCAGCTGTTCTATTGTTATGTCGTTACTTTCTCTATATTTTCTGATTTATCTCTTCCTATGCTATCTTTCTATCGCTATTTTACTTCGTCAGATATCGGGCCTGATATGCTTACATCCAGGATTGTTTCCTCTTCAGATACTGACAAATTTATATTTTGCTGCACCAGCCAGTATCCTATAGCAGAAAAGGATCCTTGCTCAGGCAGACAATACTAGATTCTGAGGCTTTCTTACACAATATCTTACTTTAACACTGCCGTATAGATTCAGATTATTGCAGTTGTGACCTAAATCTATAATTATATCTTCCTAATTCCTTCCCGCCAAAATAGGTTCTATTTTTATAAGTGGTAGTTTGGAATCGTAATCAGGCATGACTCAGGTTTAGGTAAATATGACATGTTTATTGGAATATCTAAACACAATACACAAAAAATTCATACACTCGATTTGACTCAGTACTAACTAAAAAGACTCGATTTAAGAGGTTAACATATTCTAAATTAATTAAAGGTCATAAAGCATATGAAACACAATAACTGCATATTGGGATAGATAGCAAATGATATGAAGTTAAACTAAAATTCCTTTCTGTAATGCTATTCATAAGATAATATAAACAAACATTCTAATGTTACTCAGTTACTAAAATCCACAATTCTGATCTCATTAAGTTAATCCTATCACATACAATTACAAAGGTCTCTTCCAAACAATTCTTCTTACTCTCTCAAAGGAGGTTAACTTTCCTTAGTGACAATTAGAGACTGTCCACAGAGTTCTTTAGAATACTGTCCTTAATTTCACATTTGCAAACAATCTTCTCTCTTCTAATGAATTTTATACACAAAATAGAGTAATTTTACCTTACTGAACTTTTTCCGCATCTTTCAGCACCATGTGTACATCTGGCTACTTCTTGTCTATTGGCTGTCCATATGCCAACGTAGGGGGTTACGCTATCTTCATTATTTCTGCCGAAAACGGACTTAAATCTTTGCGTTTCAGGAACAACTCGATGCGACTTCTCAGCAATGGCTTGATTCTGCTAGGACTGGAAATTTTTACCTTCAGCTCTGCATAGAATCCATTTTCAAAAAGCCTGCTGTCCGACATCTTATCTTAGCACAGACGCTTCATCACCCCCCCCTTTACGCGAACTCCTGCTAACTTCCGAGCCACCAAACAGGAAAACGATACGACAAGAGACATCCCCGATACGCTCGTCCCCTTATATTCCTCCTTACAGCACCCTCTTTTTCCTCAGTCCCCCTTTGCACACGACCCATATCTTTTCACCCCTTGGGTTCATCCCTTGCTTTTTCCCGACGTTGTTATGCTCTTGTATTCCCAGAATTTGTGTCAATATACATTCCGCTTAAGCAACTGTCGCCAGCGTTACGTTGTATACGTGTAGTTTTATACCTTCCAAGAACTATTATTTAATAACTATTTGATCACTCACAGTTAATTTTACACAGCTTAAGTGAGACTTAAATTAAGTCAGATTATTCCTCTTTTAAAACATACTCTAAAAAAAATCTTAATATGATCACAATAGCTTAAATATATGGTACATGAAATAAAGAATACAAATTTTATACATAAATTAAAGAAGTTTCACTTTTAATTTCAGCTGATGTGCAGGCATTTCTCTTTGTTTGTAAGTTTAATATGTTGGATTCTGAATGAACGATTTCTTTGCAAGATTCCTTCATTCAGGATCTAACACAGCACTTGTAGCTCAGTGCAACCATTAAGCATAATGCCTCCCCACACCGTGACTCCAACACTGCCGTATTTATCCCTTTCAAGAAAGTTCTCATGATGGTAAGCAGTACCACGTTCATGCCAGATAGTGTTGTCTAGACTCAGAGGAAAGACTATGATGACTCAACTGTAAAGAGTACATTAGCCCATTGGTGTCTTGTCCAATTGTAATGGATACAACTACTGAAAACTTGCTCTACGATGAGCTGTGGATAAAGAGATGCAGACTACAGGCATTCAAGCGTATTTTGCCACAGTTTGTCAAGATATGTGCATGCCTGTGCTTGAATGGAGCTGACTTGCAAGCTGACCTGCTGTGGTGTGTTGATTATGTTTTGTTGTTATAACCAAAAATCTGTCTTCATGCTCCGTGGTAAGGCAAGGGCAACCTCTTAGCAAATGTCTGGAACACATTCCATTGGTTTGAAATTTTGCCCAGAGCTTGGATACAATGCTATGTGAGATTCCAAACTATCTGGCAATATCAGTAATTCTGCAGCCTTCTTCAAGATTTTCAATAATTCTTCCCTGCGTGAAGTCATTTAGATTCTTTGAGACATTATAAGATATCCAAGTTTGCAACTTTATTCCTTCATGAAAAGGGCTTCCTTCAAGCACAATTCACTTAGTGCAGTCTTTTGTCCTGTTGAGTGCTACCATGTGATCCCTTTGCATGTGATTTGAAAATTTCTACTTTAAATCATCAGTTATACAAAGTGCCACGAGCTGATTCGTCTGAATTTGCAGACGTATATTTCAGAAATTTGTCCTTAAGTTTTGGACACCAGTGTACTCTGACATCCTTCCAACATTGGTACACAAAACTAGAAAAGGAAAATTTTATGAGTTCTAGAGAGTGAAGTTATCAAGGAAGATGATTTCTCTGTAATGATAATTTACTGCAGGTAAATTTCAGTGATACAGTTTGGAGCAACATATATCATGGGTAAGAGAGACAACAAATGCATTTGCGAAAAACTGAACAAGAAGATGAAATAGGAAAAATTCTAAATCGTGCATCCTACGGTATGAAATATCAGTGTGCATGTATCATCTTTGTGAAGAGAATTATACAGTAAATAAGTGGGTGAACTTCCATCACCCAGTGTGAGACCATCATTCCACATATTAAGTTACACTTGGCAGGAAATTATATTCTTGTTTGCATCCTTTACCCAAATGTGAACAAACAAAAGTTTGCTCACATTTGACAAAACTAAGCTGGATCCAGATACTTCCTCAGTATCTAGATCCAGCCGATCATTACTTGCTCACAAAGGGTGGAAACAATAATTTCTTATCAAGTATAATTTATTTTCCAACCCAGCAAAAACACTTACTACAATCTGTTTGCTGAAGGCCTGAAGAAGTGGCTTGAAAAAGTCCAGGTGTTTAGTCTGTCGAGACCAGGATCATTTACTTTTAGCCTACCATTATAATAAATCTACTATACCTTATCAACTTTTCACAAGTGGGAATGACATTAAAAGAAACAGATATCCATGCTAAACATAGGTGCTTACTTTTACTTTGTAAAAAATGAAACATGCCTAATTACTATATTTCAGTTTCAAGCTCTCTTTTTTTTTTTTAAGAGGAATAAACCTTTTGAAATCTGACTTAGCACTGACTGAAAGAGTAATAAAAAATATGATTCAACAAATGGAATTAGAATATACATACCAAATCATCTAAATTATACAGATTTTGAGCTTCAATAAATCTTGTATTTTCCTGCTGTATAGTTTCTATTAGAATGCTTTGATTTCTCCTGAAAAATAAAATATACAAGATATTCTAATATGAAGAATTAAGTAAACTTGATTTTAATAAGACAGTAGGACTATGGTATATCATATGTCTTAAGTGAAGGCTGTTTAACATGTGGCATACATTAGAACAAGTCCCAGAAGATGTGAAAATATCAAAATTATTCCACTTTACAAAAGTGGCAATAAGACTGTGACTTCAAATTATAGGCCAATCTTTGTTTGGATTAGTCATGAATGTATTCAAGAGCAAGGGATGGGATCCAGAATTATCTTGATAATTATATATGATGGTTAGCATAGCAAGTGTGATAAAGACTTACAATAGAATTTTTAACTACATAAAAAAAATTATGCATCTTCAGTATGAATTCAAAAATAAACATGATAAAAATTACATAACATAGACTCAACAATAAGAATGTGTCAGCCACACATGAATAAAGTGGAACAGCATGATCCAAACTACTCTGAAGTCCTGATTACATTTTTATATATGTTGAAAAAAAATAAAATTAACCAGAGAGGGGTCTGCAGAAAAACAATTTCCCATAAAGAAGATAACTTAAGTCGATCAGCTCTATTCAGATTGGGGCAATATTGCAAGGTTTTACAGCTTTCTTTACAACTGCTTACAAGAAAAGAGCATTTATGTAGGGCCTGAGTCTTTTTCCATAGAATCCTAAGTTTGAAAGATAACTTCTAGTTAGTTAAATAGAAAGAACGTCACTGATGATGTCACCAGCTATGATGAAGAAACAAAAACCTCAAAATCCAAAGCATCTCTCTAATTTGCTAACATCCTTCACAAGAAAATCTACATTCTTCATCAAAAACAGTCTCCATTTGAAGAAAAAATAATCTACGACTTTAATCTTAGCTCCCAAATGATCTCATAATCAGTATTGATGTATTGTTTCTCTTCACAAATATTCTGTTAGATGAAACATTAGTTGCTCTGACAAGACTTTCCCCACAGATATTAATTTCTTTGATTTTATCTCAGAGGGGTACCAACATGAGTGGTCCCCTCTTTCTCCTACCCCTTACAAATAACTTTACAGAATAGTTCAAACAGCAACTTGCTCTATAACATTCATCCTAAACCCTCAGTATAGTACAGATATGTGGATGATAGCTTGGCAGTATGGCAAGATTTACCATCTGAACTTCAAAAATTGTCATAAATAACAATGCTGTTCATCCATTCATATAATTTACCCTCAAAATTGAAAAAGGATCAATGCATTTCCTTCTGAGACATGCTTAGTTTTCAATGGCTATGGAAGCCTACAGCAAACTTTTGAGTTCAGTCACAAAGCTACTTCCATCTTGGTTAAAAATTGGGCACTAATGTTTTATTGAGGAATATTAACACAAGAAATACATTTTATCAAAACCACTTTTCTGTTTAATGGCTTCACTAAGTCTTTTGTAAAGACATTATGGAGTTTCTCAATCACACTCTCTCAATAGTTGTCAATCATATTCCCATTCCATATGTTAAGGTTGTCTGAATGAATCTCCAAATTACTTAAATCCATTGGTCTCTGAGTGACTTTTCACCCAGTTAATAAGCTTCACCCTTTTATAAGCTCTGAAAAGGACACTTTCCCCTTTGGCCTACCCTGGCATCTACCAAATTTCCTATACCTGTGGTTAAATTAAGTTAAGATCTAGATGATAATGGATTCCATGAGCAAGAATAATCTGGACTTGCCTGAAAATATCCTCTAATCACAGGATTCTGTAGAAAAGACTTAGGTCCTACACACAAAAACTATTTTCTTATGGAGTGATTGTAGTTGAAAGTTTGCTACATTGCCCCTATTTGAATAGATCAGATAGACCTAAGTCATCCCCTATGTGGGAAATTAGAGGAAGACCCTTCTTCCTCTATATTTTTATTTGCTTCCTTTTAGCTTAGAATTTAGGTTTTTTTTTTTTGTCTTTTTTTTTCCTTCTATTTGGTGATATTCTATTCACACCACTTACTGGGGAAAATTGTTTATAAAGTTGGTTTTTTTATGTAATTCTCGTAAAATTTATGAGTTGCTTTTTTTTTTTTTTTTTAATCTAGTTTAATGTTCTTAGAGTTATGTTGTTATCAGAAACACATTTTTGCTGATGTTATTCTTCATTGGCTTATATTTCTTTCATTGCCCACATTTCACTTCAATATAATATAATGTTTGGCAGAAACATTGAATATTCTTAATCTTGTATTTCTTTGAACTAAATTTGGTGAATTTATAATTTTATGTTAGATGTTTCTCCAATGCAACTTATATCACAACCAAGATAATTAAAATTATTAACTTGTTCAACTGGTTTGTTATTTAGATCTATTTTGCTTCTTATTAATAATCCCTTTACTTCTTCTTGGTACATCTTTAAATTCCATAAATGTTGTTTTATCAGAACATATTCTTATGCCAGATGTAGCATACAGCTACCTGTACTTCTGTATTGGCAATTAAGATTTAATCATCTGCATATTTATTTCTTTAAACACTGTCGTTCATTTAATATAAATATATACAAGGGCTGTTCAATAAGTAATAAGTAATAAGACTAATTTTACTGTCGCGAAACCACTCATCACAATATTAATTTCTGTGGAATAAAGAAATGTTGCTGTCTGTATTAACAAAAGAGGTTGATAGAGGCATATACAGGCTGATGTGCCAGAGTGTCATGTGACTAAACACAAGCTTCTTTCGGCAAGCTGCGACCAGTCGTCGAAATGGAAGCATCCTTGGAACAGCGTTATGCGATTAAATTTTGTGTGCGTTTGCAAAAATCGGCATCGGACACTTTTAACATGATACGCGAAGCTTTCCATGATGAAGCAATGTCAAGGGCAAGTGTTTTTCGCTGGCATAAAAATTGTAAGGAAGGAAGGCAAAATGTGGAAGATCTTGAACGTGAGGGATGACCTTCAACGTCCATCACAGAGACAATGATCAACACAGCAGCAATTATCGTCAAGGAGGATCCCAGAATTACAGTACACCAGCTGCATGTTGTCCTGAATATTTCTGTGGGAAGTGTTCACTCAATCATGGCTGAACATTTGGAACTGAAACGTGTTTGCGCCCGATGGATTCCCAAACTCTTGACACCGGAGCAAATGCAGCATCGAGTGGATGTGTGCACAGAATGGAAAGAAAGACTGGAACAATAAGGTGACAACTTCTTAAAATGCATCATTACAACAGATGAAGTTTGATTGTATCACTATGACCCTACAACGAAACAACAAAGCAGTGAATGGAAGCATCTGTCTTCGCCTACCCCCAAGAAAGCAAAAACTATAAAATCGGCTGGTAAAGTTATGACCATAATGTTTTTTTGACTACGAAGGCATTATTTACCAACATGCTGTAGAGCCCGGGAATACTGTAAACGGCTCATACCATGCGGATGTTTTACGGACAATGCTACAGCACGTCAAAAGGAAGCGTCCATTGCTGAAGAATGGCTTCTTATTGTACCACGATAATGCAAGGCCACATGTTGCTGGTGGTGTAGTGGACATTTTGCAGAAGAACAACATAGATATCCTACCACACCCTTCATACAGTCCTGATCTCGCACCGTGCGATTTCTGGCTGTTTCCTCAGCTCAAGAAACCACTAAGAGGCCACCATTTCAAAAGCAACAAAGCATGTGTAAAAACTGCGGAGTCGGTTTTGAAAGAACTCTCAAAAAACGGACTTTCACATGTGTTTAAGAAGTGGATGCAACATTGGGACAAATGCATCGTGTCTCACGGTAGTTACTTCGAAAAAGACCATGTAAATGATGACGATTAAAGGTAATCTATTTTCTGTATAAATATAGTCATAACTTACTGAACAGCCTACGTGTGTGTGTGTGTGTGTATACACACACACACACACACACAAGGGTGGTCTGAAAGGTTCTCAGCCTAACAATGAAAACACAAATTTATAATTTCAAAATGATTTTTATTTTTCAACATAATCTCCCTTAACATTAATACATTTATTCCAGCGATACTCCAGCGCCATTAACCCGCCCCTGTAGTGGTAGTGGTTCTCAGTAAGATCTGCAAAATACCCCTCTACAGCTGCAATCATCTCTTGATTCGAAGAAAAACACTGACCAGCAAGGAAGAGTTTTAGTTTTGGAAAGAGATACAAGTCAGAGGGAACCAAATCTGGGGAATAGAGTGGATGTTGCAACAATTCATAGTGCAGATCCCTTAATCTTCCCATTGCCAAAACACTTTTGTGGGCAGGTGCATTGTCCTGATGAAAGATGATTTTTATCTTCTGCAGACCGGATCTTTTCTCATGAATTTTTTCGTCAAGTCTGGTTAAAAGATTGGAATAATATTACCCGGTTATTGTTTTACCCTTTTCAAGATAATTAGATCTGCAAAATACCCCTCTACAGCTGCAATCATCTCTTGATTCGAAGAAAAACACTGACCAGCAAGGAAGAGTTTTAGTTTTGGAAAGAGATACAAGTCAGAGGGAACCAAATCTGGGGAATAGAGTGGATGTTGCAACAATTCATAGTGCAGATCCCTTAATCTTCCCATTGCCAAAACACTTTTGTGGGCAGGTGCATTGTCCTGATGAAAGATGATTTTTATCTTCTGCAGACCGGATCTTTTCTCATGAATTTTTTCGTCAAGTCTGGTTAAAAGATTGGAATAATATTACCCGGTTATTGTTTTACCCTTTTCAAGATAATTAATAAACAAAATGCCTTTAGCATCCTAAAACACTGATGCCATAATTTCCTGCTGAACTGACTTTGTCTTCTTTGGTGCTGAACAACTGGCTTCTGTCCACTGTTTTGACTGCTGTTTGGATTCTGGTGTGTGATGGTGAATCCAGTCTCATCCATAGTAATAAATTGATGCACAAAATCAGTTTTATTCTTGTTAAAATGCTCTAAGCACTGTTCAGAGATTTTCATGCAAATGTGTTTTTGATATACGTGAGCAAGCACGGCATCTTGCGTAAAGCTTTTTCATTTGCAATTCTTCATGCAAAATATATCCTACATGTTCTTTTGAAATGCCTATAGTCTCAGCAATTTCATGCACTTTGACTCGCTAGTCATCTAATATCATATCATGCACTTGATCAATGATTTCTGGTGTTGTTACACTTTTTGGATGTCCTTCAGGTAGATCAATAAATTGATGCACAAAATCAGTTTTATTATTGTTAAAATGCTCTAAGCACTGTTCAGAGATTTTCATGCAAGTGCAAATCTTGCGTTAAGCTTTTTCATTTGCAATTCTTCATGCAAAATATATCCTACATGTTCTTTTGAAATGGCTATAGTCTCAGCAATTTCATGCACTTTGACTCGCTAGTCATCTAATACCATATCATGCACTTGATCAATGATTTCTGGTTTTGTTACATTTTTTGGATGTCCTTCACGTGGATCATTCTTCAAGGCTGGTACGGCCACATTTAAACTCAGCAGCCATTTCTTAATTGTCGAAAATGAAGGAGAAGAGTGCCCATAAACTTTTATGAACTTTGGATGAATTTCTTTTGGCGTTCAACTTTCTTTTACAAAGAATTTTATAACTGCACGATACTCAATTTTATCCATTTCAAAAGGGATACAGACACCACTTTTGCTTCAGACAGCTGTATAAAACAAAGTACTTGATAGAATGACTTGAAATTTCACATCGATGCTTATGACAGATGTAAAAACTTAGAAAAAAAAAATCTTGCTGATAGTGTTGCCATCTATGGTCGAGGCCGAGAACTTTTCATACCACCCTTGTATACACACACATATGTATACAGTAAATCCTATTTTTACGTTCCCGCAATTTACGTTTTCCTGCCATTTACATCATTTTCCGTTGGTCCCGTCTTAAGGCCTATTCTTATGATATATTGTTTTCCCACCATTAACAACTTGATTTCCCATGATTTGAGGTTTTTTCTTGAGTGGCAACACTGATTTTTGAATCGAGTTCCTTTCATTCAAATCGATTTCTGCAGAAATCTGCACATTTCTGTTCCCAGATGGCATTGCTTTCAGCTGTAGTTTCGTTTCCACCATCACAGTGACTTTCATGCTTGCAGCAGTGATGTAGCAATGAGTGATACCGTGATTTTTCAATCACAGTACGAATTGATACCATGAAGTTTTCTTATCAGTAATTTTAAATTGTGAGTAGCTCGTGGCACCCATAACGTGTTGTGATGCGATTTCACATTCACAGTGCTGTATTGACATTGTGAACAAGGATCATACAGTGAAATCACATTCACACTTCTACCAAGTAACAGTTTTTACTCGTGAATATTAGATATCAGTGAATAAACCACAGTTCATGAAATATCGCTTCACTAGCTTGCAGCGTTGGTGTTCGTAGTCGAAATTCAGAAGCACGTGGTATATTGCAGAATTTCTGCTATGTAATTTGGCGTGTGATAGTTGCTTTCAAATTGCAGTGATGGATGATCCATGTTAATAACATGGAGAAAAAAAGACAAAAAATGTATTTCGGTAGAAGAAAAGATGGCAATTCTGCAACATGTAGATTGGCATGCCGGAACACATGTGCAATTAGCAAAAGACCTTGACTCTCCGTGTCCATTTTGAACACGATAGTGAAAAACAGGTCAAGCAATGAACTCAATGAAAAGCAATCTGGCACAACGTCAAAAAAACTAAAATATATCAGATATCGACATACGATGAATTGGATAAACTTGTGGCAGAATGGTTTGTTTCTACGAGAGTGTCAGGTATTCCAGTCGATGGTACTATACTCCGAGCGAAAGCCCTTGAATTTGCTGCAAGGTTGGGGATTAACCACATCGCTGTCAATATGGATAAAATACACCACTCCTCTACACTTCATATCCAGCATATTTCAATATAATATCAATGGTATTATAATTTTAATATGCACTTCGCATCCATGGTAACCTGGACGTATATATACGTCTTGGCCGGTTGGTTGGTTAATGGTTTTACTGCGTCAAATCGATTCAAGACTCGTCACAATATTGTGTATAATCAAGTGTGTGGAGAAAGTAATAGTGTTGTAGGGGAAACTATAAACCAGTGGAAACATGAACTAAAGACTATTATTCAGGACTACGAACCAAAAAATATTTTCAGTGTTGATGAAACTGGGCCTTTTATAACATTCTGCCAAGTAAAACATTGTGTTTTAAAGGAGAGAAGTGTCACAGTGGAAAACTCAGCAAGCAGAGGTTAACTGTTTTGCTGATGGATCAGCAAAATTACCTCCACTGGTAATTGTTAAATTTAAAAAGCCAAGGTGTTTTAAGAACATGAAAAATCTGCCTACTAAGTATGATGCAAACAGCACAGCATGGATGACCAGCAGCATCTTCACAACCACCATGCATGCTCTGGATGCTAAAATGGGGGTAAATCACCACAAAATACTACTACTACTACTGCTAGACAAATGTCCTGCACACCCTGAAGATCTGCAGCTCAGAAACATTAGATTAGTGTTCTTTTCCCCTAATTGTAGGGAAAAAGTTTTTCCCCAATTGTAGGCTTGGGGAATTGTGAGCTTCAGCTATTAGATCTGATCATCATCCATGCATTTAAACGGAAATACAGAAATATGCTTGTTGAAAAAGCTGTGTTTATGCATGATAATGGTATGGACCCAGAACAAATGACCATATCAATCCTTGATGCCATGCATTATGTGGCCAAAGTATGTTACTCCTGAAACCATATCCAACTGTTTCTGGAAGGCAGGAGTTACGCTTGTGGACGAGGAGGAACAACTACAGGAGGAAGAAGAAGATATGTCAGAGCCCAACAACTGGTATGTGATGGATGAGTCTTCCTCATATCAAGACTATGTTGATGCTGGTGTGATCACATCAATGGTACCAAGTGTAGAAGCCATCCTTTCCAACCACCTTGGTGAAGAAGAAGCGGAAGAAGTGATTGAAGAAGACTGTGATCAAGAACCTACCATCCCCCTACTAGTAAAGAAGCAATGGAAGCTATCTCTGTTTTGAGGCGGTATATTGCAAGTGCATCAGGAGACGATGGGGCATTTAATGCCTTGTACACTGTAGAGATGCAGGTGGAACTTATAAGAGTGCAGAAAAAGCAAAAACAATCAACAATTAAATATTTTTTTAGATAAATGTAAGTAACTGTAAATTCATTTATTTCCAGTTATTAAATTTTGTAATCTAGTAGTAGAGTTACTAGCAGTAAATCATCTTTTAGCCTTTTTTAATGTTTTTTACATTTCCTGCTATTTACACTTTTTTTCAATCAGTACCCTGGAAAGTATAAAAAAGAGGTTTTACTGTATATGTTAAAAAGGACTGGTGATAAGCTACATTCCTGCTTTACTCCTCTATATTTATCATTCCATAAATGTGTCACTATGTTGAAATGTTGAAAGTTTTTTCACTTGGTTATACTCAGGGCTGGCGCTACCATTTAGGCAAACTAGGCAACTGCCTAAGGCGCAAAACTTCAAGCTATGCTTTATTCATACTTTACTATAAAAATATCAAAATTAAATAATGATATATGATTTAGGTATCAATTCTTTTTCCTTATCCTTCACACACATCACACTATTTTACTATTTAACTCTCGATTCTTTTTTTGTTCCTTACCTAAATGATTTGAACTTACCGCTATTTAAAATTCAGTTAAGATAAATATTTTAAAACGTTAACATTTTAAAATATTAAATTTTGATATTTTAAAACTTTTTTTTTTTGTAAATGAATTATAACAGAGAATTTTCAAATTAATTAAAAAAGAAAATAAAAAAAGCCCTATTAATTTAGCCTGAAAGACAATTTTATTTTGTTTAATGTCAATTAGAAACATTTTAGTTTATGAAATAAGGGGAGCACTTGTAAGCTTTGCCTAGGGCGCAAAATAACCTGGCACCGACAGTGGTTATAAATAAAGATACCAAGAAATTATATTCTTGGTTTAATTCTTAATCCAAGTGTAAGCAAACAAAGTTTCTCCACGAAATAACTTCACAACTGGGCTACTTGTATATAGAGCAGTGGTGGCCGGTGAAATTTTAAGTGGGGGTGCTGCCTATACAAAATAAAAAATTTCAAATATTGTAACTAATATTTGAAAGAGTGTGTTTTGTTCTACTAGATCAAAGTCTTTTTCATAATCTATGAACAGGATAAATATTTAGGTTGAATTCTCTGTTTTTCAATTAGTTGGTTTAAAATGAAGAATGCATTGAAACATGAGCAATCCTTTCTAAATCCATTTTGCTCATCTATTAAATGTTTTCTATAAACAGTAGTTTATTTTCTTTTTCAATATTATTATTATACCCATATAATAACATGATTTGAGGCCAGAACTTGCTGGTAGTTCCCAAGGCAAACAAAAAATTTTTTCACAAATCGTTTGAGTACTCAGCAATATGCAGATATTGCTAAGTACTCAATAAACTGCCTAATGAAATTAAGTCTATAACTTCAGGATACTCTTTGAGAAAAAAGAATGAGAGACTATCTCACGGGACTATATAATGTGTGCTGTCATAGATAGCCATTTTAATTTATGAGTAACTGTATCGCATACATTTGTATTTTTATAGTAACCAGTAAGGCTACAGCCCTTGGTTACATGCACTATACTGTTCCTTTTAATATATTTCCATTTTCTGTCCTTTATTCCTATTATTTATTGTATTATATTTTCATTTGTGCTACTTCGGCGTTAATAAATTTCAATTTCAACTAGCAACTAATTCTAGCAATCCATTCCACTCTCTGTACATCTAGTCTGTACATCCTTACTCTTACCAGGGATGATCCCTAGTTCTCTATTCATCATATATTGAAAAATTTCTTTTATGTCAATTATAAGGCTGAGTTATGATTATGAATTATAGAATCCATTTAATAACATAAGTTTCTATCATGTCTCCTCTTTTCTGCCAATCAACTAAGCTTTGCAATCCACACACCTTCAAACTTTCCTTACAGGAAGCAAGTATTGAAAAAGCTACTAAGCTTTTATCTCAGGAAGATGCATTAATTACTGCATCCTCTTTATTAAAACCTCATCTACCATAAAGCAAGCATAAGAGACTTTGTATGTCTCCTAAATAATTACTAACCCAAAATTAAGTTTAAGCTGAAGATCGAGAAGGATGACAAATTACCATTTTATGATATACTTATATATATTAAAATAAAAAAATGGTGAAGGCATAACATTAGATGTCTACAGAAAACCAATCCGCAAGGGAAGATACCTAGGTGCCAGCCTATTTCATCTTCCTTAACAAATGTTAGGTACTATCACGATCTTAAAAACTGTTAAACATTAAGAATGATGACCCAAAATGGAACAAGAACCCTTCAAAATGGCCATTTAGGAAAGTTAATAAATAAATTATTATCGGATAAGCCAACTGGTTCAATTCCAGAAATTAATTATAAAGGTACCATTTCTTTACCTGACAGTAGTGGAACGTCAAGACAGATAATTATTAAAAAAAAAGCAATGTCTGAATAGCCTTCAAACCTGTCCACATCTTACAAAACTTCCTATGTTTGCCTAATAGCATTCCATGTTCATGAGGCAAAGTTTACTTCAGTCGGACTGGTAGATGTTCTGAAATCTGTAAACAAGAACACAGGCAACAATGGGTATAAAAGAAAAGAAAGAAGTGGTCACATTACACATGCTTTCTCTTTCACCTAACTTTTCTCTTAACATGAGATGGATTGGCTGCTTGTTTCCCTGTCTTATTTAGAACACGTTTTCATTGGGATGATTAAGGAGTCTTCTGAAGTGATTCATTCAGACAGCACCTTATACTTCATAACATACGAAGTCTTTAATTTGAGTAATTTATGAGACCTCTACCTTATTATAAATTTCTTTCATTAAAACATAATTGCTAAAGTGTTCAGATCTTGTTGTATGGTCTTTAATGCTTTTCCTGATGATGCTGTCAGCTAACTGATGACAAACATGCCAAAGGTTTAACCTTATAATAACTTTATTATTATCATCATCCTAAAACACCACAGAGATTGTTATGCATTCCAATCATTCACAACTCTTCATGCAAAAAAAACTGCTTTTCACTCCCTTGTTCATACCCTCCTTATATAGTTTCCAGGGAATCTCCCACCATTTTATGAAAAACCTCTTTGAAGTTAATCCTATAACAACCCCTTACTAACTTGTATGTTAGCATTATATCTTCCCTCCTATCCATCAGACTCTGCAAATTGCTTATTCCTTTAAGGAGTTTTTTCGGAAGTCGGAAATATTTATGAAGAAACCAAACGTATGCTACTGAAAAGAATACTAAACCATTAATTTTCCTACATCATAATTTATTGCAAATTTAATTTTGATTATTAAATCCATAATTATTCTTTATATTTCACAATTTAAAATAAGTTCTGTTAATATTTTTATTATTTGAAGCAACAAATGCAATATTTTGTTCTGATTGTATGCTGTATTGTTTTTTAAATACAATGTTCTCAATGAAATTAAATGATAGTTTTAATATATTGAAATGAAGGATATTATGGATTCATCTATATTTTATAGCCAAATATAAAAACAAAGTGAAGGTTTTAAAAATTTAGAAGTGAGTGTTCTTGACAGCTGGGCTGAAGGTCTGCTGATGTAAGCCTCCCAAATTTGGGGAAGTCTCATACAACCAAATCTGTTGAGGTTTGGAGAGTTTTCTTAGGGCTGAGGCTGATTCCATAAATAGTCTTTCGAATTTGTATTTGCTACGGTGTATTACTATAGCTTTCTTCCACTATATTCTGTGGCGTGTATCCAGAGCATGGTCTGCAAGACCAGAATGGCTGTACTTGTGAAAAGCTATGCTTTGCTTCGGGAACAAATTGCCACCACGCAGTTTCTCTTAGCGGACATTAACAAAGCTATTCGTCCTTTTGAAGAAGAGTTTTCGTGCATTTTAAATCACGAGCTTTGGTCAATTTTACATGACGTCTCATGTACCGCTGCAGACAAAGAATTTGAAAAAATATGAGGTCGACAGATGAAAAAATTAAAAAAAACTCGACCGTCAATCCAAAACTTCCTACCAACACCATAATCAACCTTCCTTCAGTTACCCGGGAAGCCTTAAGCACTCAATGCTCTTTCACATGGCCACAACTTCACCATTGCTCCCAGAAAAATACCTAGTGAGGACATTATGATCCAGATTGAATGCAGAACCCACCACCTTCCAAATCAAATCGCCAACAGTGTAAGACTGGATGTAGCTTGTGCCCTCTCCAAAGCAAGACCACCAAAAACCAACATATCCAACAAGGAATATAAAGCTCTGCAGGAAATGAGGAATAACAAAGAAATGGTCATCACCAAAGCAGATAAGGGAAATACAACTGTAGTACTTAACCAAAAGGACTACACAGGTAAGCTTAATGCTCTTCTATTAGATCGGGCTACTTACATATCGAATCCAATCCCAAACTCACTAATCAGAAAACTTCACAGGCTCCTTAAGAAAGTCCTGTAGAAGTTACCAACAGGTTAAAGCCGTTTAACTCTATACCCCCCCCCCCCCCATATTTATGGACTCCCAAAAATAAATAAAGAAAATGTGCCATTATGTCCCATAGTGGATGGCATTGATTCCCCCACATACAAATTAGCTAAACATTTGGCCAAAGCGCTCGCACACTATACTGGCAACACACCATCACACATAAAAAAAAACTCATCCCACTTCAAAGCCAGCATAGAAAACCTTACACTCCAACATACTGACATAATGGTCAGCTTTGATTTCTCCTCATTATTCACAAATGTCCCACTCAAGGAAACTTTAGAGCTAATCCAAGCTAAATTTTCTCCCGATATCTCAGCCCTATTTCAGTTTACAATGAACTCAGGCTATTTTGTTTGGCAGGGAAAATTCTGCAAACAAATAGAGGGGACAGCCATGGGTTCACCACTCTCCCCACCCTTGGCCAATTTCTTTATGGAGACCTTTGAAGAAAAAGTCTTAGCCTCTGTTCCACAAAAACCAACCTTATGGCTTTGCTACGTTGATGATGTGTTTGCTATTTGGCCACATGGCTCTGATATACTCCTCTCCTTCTTAATACACTTAAACAACCAACACCCCAGAATCAAGTTCACCCTGGAAAAAGAGGAAAACAACAGCCTCCCTTTTCTAGACACACTAGTCATCTGCCAGCCTAATGGAACCTTGTTTTTCTCAGTTTATAGATAACCCACCCATACAGGCAGGTACATTCACCAACAATCCCCCCACTCCCTCACAACAATATGGAGTGGTGAAAACACTATACAACAGGGCTAAACTAATCTGTTCTAACAACATGGCCATAAACACTGAACTAAATCACATCCTCAACACTTTCTCAGCCAATAGCTACCCCCCCCCCCAAAAAAAAATATTGAAACCTACAAACCACAACTCCCCTCCACAACAAGGATTACTCTAAATCCATCACCATTCCCTACATCCGAGGCTCCTCGGAAAAAATTACCAAAATCTTCAAAAAACATGACTTGACCTCCTGTTGCAGATGATACAAAAAATTGGCATCCCTTATCCACTCCACTAAAGACCAACTACTTCCCCTAGACCTACTTGGTGTATACCAGGTCCCTTGCACTGTAAACTGTCTTACTTTGGCCAAACAGGCAGGACAGCGAATATCAGAATTTCGGAACACAAGGACTACATTCGTTTTCACAAGTACAGCCATTCTGGTCTTGCAGACCATGCTCTGGATACACGCCACAGAATAGGGTGGAAGAAAGCTACAGTAATACACCATAACAAATACAAATTCAAAAGACTATTTATGGAATCAGCCTCAGCCCTAAGAAACTCTCCAAACCTCAACAAATTTGGTTGTATGAGACTTCCCCAAATTTGGGAGACTTACATCAGCAGACCTTCAGCCCAACAGCCAAGAACACCTAATTAGCCCGCTGGGGGGGGGGGGGGGGGGCACCAGCAGGACTTTTAGGAGAGCAATAGCTTCATCACTTCATTCTCAGTTACTGCGTTGTAGTGCCTACGTGCACATGCCTTTTTTGTGAGTTCCTTTTGAAGATGGCTACGTGATGTTGCCGAAATATCGGAAATATTTATTAAAATGTAATTTAATTTATATTTGTATCTATGTTGTCAATTCCTTAAGTAATTTAGTAATATCTAAGTTTTGTTGTTTTTTTACTACTTTCCACTTAAAATTTTTTTAGATGAAAATTAAAAAAAATTTCCACTTATTATTTTCGATTCAGGTAGAAATTCGTAAAATTAAATTGTATTATTATTTAATTTTTTTTTTTAATGTTCAACTGGAACTGACAGAAGAATAATACAAAGATATGGAAAATTATATCACTATGGTATATGCTTCCAGGTCAGCATTTTTTTTTTTTTTTTTTTTTTAATTGCTGCATGTTTTTAAGATGATAACACTACTCTTGGAGGAAAAAAAAGTGCTATACACATTAACTAGATATCAATCACTTCAAAATATCAGCAGTTTGTACTAGCAACAGAAACACCAAAAAATGCAAGCTGGGTAATCTAGCATTATCAGCTTTACAACACCTCAGTGGTTTACATTTAATCAAACAGTTTCAATATTTATAAAAATCCCAAGATTAAGAAACTTACGTTAACTCTGAGAGACTTCCTGACATTGATTTTAAATCTTCAACATATAAAGATAAGAGTCCTGTGGCTAATTTCTCGATCACCTCTTTTGGAACTGAAAATAACAGCACTAAAAGGTCAATACAGATAACTAATCACAGCAGCTTAAATATTAACTAAATTATTTTATTAACAAATGCTATATATGTTAAGTCATGCAACATCCAGAATCCTGAAGGCTTGATGATGAAACAGCATAATGGCTTCACATATTTATTCTATATTCTGTAACAAAAGTTGGGTGGAAAAAGATTTCAACAACAATATCAGTTTTTATTTAATTACAACCAATTCTGAATATTTAAAAAAAAAAATAGTTGTCATAGTATTTCTCTTGTTTAAGTTTGTCCTTAACTATGGAAATTATTTTTTTTTTGTTCAGGATGAGGAAGTTGTCCCAGTGTCCTCTATGCACTGTACTTGAAGAAAAGCAATAATTCAGCCATTCATACTCACTTGTACTGTTGTCTTCTTCAAGTATTGAGTAAAAGTCAAATGACCTGCAATTTGCCCCATAATGTCTTTTCTTCAAAACAGTTTTAAATAAAAGTCTAATATGTTCACATCTTGGTTGATAAAGTGAACAAAATTTCTGCTCTCGAACCAAGAGGCTGCAAGTTTAAAACCTACTGAAGGCATGCATATGTGTGAAATGTCTTTTTGGCATCCAGTACAAAGACCACCAAGAAAAGAAGACAGGGATGCAGACTACAGCTCATTTGAACTCTCTCATGTAAGAGAAAGGTGAACAGGATGAATGTGCATGCCTTCAGTAGGTTTTAAACTTGTAAACATTCTCCTGTTCACCCTGTGAATAGGAGAATGTTTATATCACCCTGTTTATAAACAGGGTGATGACTTCTCTGAATCCTGAGTGCTATGGCAAGTGCTGTGCAATCATCTGGGGCATATACATGATCATTTTGGTGGTTAAACGATTTTTCATTTGTGAAAATCATCTTATCTGTGAAGACAATATCTCTGTGTCTTGTTCGCATACTGCTGGAGAAGTGCCTTTGTTATCACCTTCCACCAAATAAGTTGTGGTATTAGGAAGTGTCCTATAGTACGACAACAGGCTCGCACCTCTAAGTCATCAGTTAGTATACATGACATCATGTTCTGCATTCTCACAAAATTACAGTAGAGGCATGCTTTTACAGCCTTTACGAGGTGCTGCATCTTAATGCAGGATGGTCAATATGCTCTTTGGCAGTCTACATCTTCTGTATTATTATAATGGTTAATAGATGAATACACAAACATCCTACTGATCCCGAGTATTTTTAGCATGTTGAAAATAACAAGTGGCTGCATTCCAACCTTGTGAAGTGCTATTAAAGCTACAAGGTGTGACAATTTAATTCCTGGAATGCAACTGTAAAAAACCTATGTTCAGAACTATACATTAGTGGCTACTGTCACCTTCAAAATAGTCCCCTTGTGTATTTATACACTGGTTTAGACGGTGTTTCCATTTTTGGAAACAGGCGTGAACTCTTTTTCCGGAATACTCTGGAGTTCCTTTATCACATTATGCTGGATATCAGCAATGTCAGAAAATCTTCATCCTTTTAGCACAATTGTTAATTTTGGAAACAGCCAGAAATCACAGGGACTAAGTTGGATGAATAAGCAGGATGACCTAATTCGGTAATTGATTTTTTTGGTCAGAAAGTCTCTCACGATGAGCACGCTATGTCTTGGTGATGGATGATTATAGTGATAGATGATCCACTTGTCAGGCCACAATTCAAGTCTTTTTCTCCAAACAGAATCTCGTAATCTTTTCAGCACCTCTAAATAGCATTGTTGGTTGACCATTTATCCCTGTTCAATGAATTCATAGCGGACTATCCCCTTGTGATCAAAGAAACACATCAGCATGGTCTTGAGCTGTGAACATGACATGTACTTTTTTTGGATGTGGCAAACTCGAGGTTTTCTACTGCATGCTCTGGCATTTTGTTTTGGGATTGTACTGGAAGCACCAGGTTTTGTCACCCGCAATAACTCTCGGAAAAACGTGCTCATTTGTAGAAAGATCAGTTGCAACTTGAAGCCACCGCTTCTGTTCGTCTGTCAAGATCTGAGACACAAACTTTGCAGAAATCTTTTGCATACCCAATTCTTCAGTTAAAATTACCCTGACTGTTTCTTGATTCATTTGCAATTCATCAGCCATCAATCGCACACTTAATCGTCTGTCAGACCATACCAAATCTCACACTCTGTTCACATTTGCATCCATCATTTTTGTTTTTGGCTGCCCACTGCTAGGGTAATCATTCACATCTTCTTGCCCACCTTTAAATCTCTTATGCACTCAAAGACATAACTTTTTCAGAGCATCCAGACCATATGCCACTTTCAATGGCTCCAACATTTCAGTAGCAGTTTTGCTGATTTTCACCCAAAATTTGATGTTAACACGCTGTTCCAAATTTCAATCACACATTTTTACACCAAAGTTTACATGCAGATCTCTATTGTTTTTGCAATAGGCAACTAGCAAATGGCTCTATCAGCATGAGGTTTATGCATGCATGCATTAGTTAAAACATGTACAAAGATTCATTTGACTCCAACCAAATCACCATATAGGCAACACTACACGGCCATTCCAGGAATTAAATTGTCACACCTCATACATAGTTCTCATAATCTCCACACTGCATGTTAACCTGTACAAAGAGACAAACATGTGAATGTTGGCTGCACACAGCAACAGTAAAAGGTCAAAATCACATGAATTCCACGTGAATGATAGCCATTTTATAGCAAATGACAGCCATGTGAATTTCATGGCAAATGACATCACAATTAGGAAATCATTTGCAAGGAAATAACATCCTAATTGTGACAAACAAGAGACAGAAGAAAATCTTACAGTGACAAAAGAAAAATAACTGACAGGAAATAATAGATTGCCAACAGAACACATAAAATTGGCAGGAAATTAAAACATAAAAGAACACAAAACAACACATGAAAAGTACATATGTAAACAATAATGGGAGAAATATAAGAAAGAACTAACTACATGCAGACTATACAATTAAAATCAAAAACTTGGATTAAAAAAAAAAATTAATATAGTTCACCCACAGTATACGCCCACAGATATGAGAGCCTTCGGCACTTCTGCGCATGTCAAAAGAAGAATCCATTCCGATAATAGGGTAATCAATCCATACTGTGGGATGAGTGTTTATTATTACACGTCGGAAAATTAACTTCTCTTTTATGATCATTGCAGTTTTTAAAGTGGTAACTATTTTGCTTATATAACAGTTGGAAAATTTTACGTATAAAGCACGTGATTTCGCGTGTTGGTGACAAATTCGTACATCACCTTATTGCTTTCTCCCCTTTAACATGAACTGACTCTTCTTGGCAGTCTACCAATGACAGCTCTTGCTTATGTGGTCAGACTATATCAGAATAGTTGTTTACCTTATGGATAAAAGAAAATCTATATGAAAAATAGCTCATTTTTCAAATACAAAATAAGCTATTATCCACAAAGTTTATCAATTAAACTTCAAATTAAAGAAATATTGTATACAGTATTGCCATACTGTGTACAATAATTCTGTATTTATTGCCATATTTCTTTAATTTATAGCTGGTTCTAAGAAAACAATATCAATTTATGTCAGCTGTTCATCACTGCTCTCTGTACACTTAGCAAGCTGACTTTTACATCAGCTGTGCCAATCACTTTCCATTCCCCATAAACTTACTACTGCATGCTGACTAATGTTCATTACTTGTGTTCACTCCTTCACTCTTTTTTTTAACTGGAGGTGACTATTCTAATATAAAACTGAGTGACCTAATAATTGGCTTCATAACTGACTATAGTTGAATGACTATAATATATAAAGAAGCCAGTAAAATTCTATTCAATCACCCTAATGTCAACAATAGTGATGGCCTAAAAATTTCAAAAATATGGACAGCATGCATTTGAACCCAGTAATTTAGTCAAAGCCAAATAACTGGGATAACACCACCTTTCAGGAATGCAGAAAACTGACTGGGTTTCTGAACTAATGTCCAATTCTCACCTCACATGGTACATCCCATTAGTAGGTATCTACTGAATACTGAACGAACAAGGATGGGCTGGCAATTTGGGACTCAGTCAACCAAATTATACTCTCTGTTGGCTTAAACCACAAATGCATATGATGTTACAACACAACGAGATTTTATGCCAGCTGGGACGTCACCCAATTAAACAAGATCCTTGCTGTTTTCATCTGGAAACCAACGCAATCAGTGAAAAGTCAGCTACTAGAACAAGCTCCAACTCAACATTCAGAAGAAGAACAAGAAACCCAACATCAGAAGAACTGAAGATAAGAACCATCAATATAAGGAATACTAATGAAAAGGAAATCAAACTTGCAGAAGAATTTGAAAAGTACCATGTGGACATAATTTGGCATTACTGAGACAAAGAAGACAAAAACAGCTAACATCTTACTAATTAATAAGATATTATTTTCAGGTAATAAAGATCAAGGAAAGGAAGATAAACTTCTTGATTGGAAGGTAGTTTCAAGTCGAGTGATGTGGGCACACTACAAAATGGAGAAATTGACAGTGAAGCTTATTTGTGCTTATGGTCTCACAGAAGGTTGCTCTAAGGAAGAAGTATAGGAATTTTTCGTATCATTAGAACAGCTGAGAAAGAAAATGGAAAAAGTGGTCCTAGTTGGAGATCTGAACAGCAGAGTAGGAAATGAATCCCACCGGGAATACAGGAACATTTTGGGAAAATTTGGAGAAAAGGGCAAAGCTAATAATAATGGCAAGTATTAACTGTACTTCTGCTTAGGACATATACTAGTCATTACTCACTATGTTTTCACATGGAGAGAAGATGCAAGAAATAAGAATGTCTCATTGACTACGCCATTGTTCATCATACAGAGGATTTGAAACTGGAAGCGACCATTACTTAGTACTAAGAAGGATAAAAATGGATATCCTATTGAAAATAGCAGTATGTAAAAAAGTTTTAAAAAGAATTCAAGTTGAGCACAATTAACAAATAAACTGCAACTGCAGACTCGACTATACAAACATTACTGGAAAAAAAAAAAAAAAATGAAACAAATTGCCACTGAGACTCCAAGAACCATTGGAGTCTCAGTGGCAAACTCTGAAGAAGACACCATTTCTTTCAGCTAAAGATGTATGTGGCAAAGTTGTATGCAAGGATAGAAAAGTAAGACCATGATGATGGACATAAGAATTTAAGGAAACAGTCCTGGAAAAGAAGAAAGCATACCAAAAGTTTCCAACAAATAAGTCGGCAGATGCCCTAAAAGAATACAGAGAAAAATGTAAGAGAGCTAAGCGACATGTAAAATTAGCTGAACAAGTCATCAGAAGAATTTGGTAAGAATATAGAAATCAAATATATGGAGGTTGGCAAAATGTTCTGGATGATATTCAAATAGCTTAGAAATGGAGGAAAGAGTGCTGTATAAGGAATCAAAGATGACATGAAAACTGAAGATAAGGATATCCTAGATTTCTGGAGTAATTACTTGGAAAGACTGTTAAACAAACAAAACAGTAACAGAACCATACTAGAAAATTTTCAAGAGGAATGCAAAGAGGAGTACATGTCAATATTTGAAGTAGAAAAGCCTTTAAAAACTTTAAATGTGGAAAGGCAGTCGGAGTAAATGATATTCAGCCAGAAATGCAAGTATGGAAGTATAAAATTTTGAGGTGGCTTCACTGCATAATTGAGAGGGGCCTGATCAGAAGGTCGAATTTCTGATGATTATGTGATGAATGTGAGAATTACAGAGAAATTTTTCTGCTGAGCATTCCAGGTAAAATTTATGCAAGCATACTTGAAAAGAGGTTGAGAAAGGTTGTGGAAGAGAAACTTGAAAAAGAACAAGCTGGGTTCAGGCCAAATAGAGGTTGTCAAGATTAGATTTTCACTTTAAGACAAGTAGTTGAGAAATCGTGGGAATATTAGAAGGATCTGTACTTAAGTTTTGTAGATCTAGAAAAGGCCTTGGACAATTTGCCCAGAGAAAAGCTTTTCAAAACACTTTAGTTATATGGATGAATGGAATATTACACAGAGCAATACATAGTCTATGTTCAAGTTGTCAGTCAGCAAAATGGAAGGAAATACAGGAAGATGGTTGGATGTAAAATCAGGGGTAAGACAAGGATGCCCATTATCTCCTCTCTTTCATTATTTATATGGATTACATAATGAAAGAAAGTGATATTAGGTCTGATATTAGAATTGGAGATGTCAAACTTAACTGTTTGCTTTATGCACATCATGTTGTACTCCTAAACACATCTAGTCCAAGTCTCCAAGATTCTCTAACTAAACTGAATAACAGCTATAACAAATGAAAATCAGCAATAAAAATACCAAAACTATAAAAGTAGGCAAGAACATAGAAAACTTCAGCTGAATTCTGAATGGACATCCTATAGAAAAAGTGAAATATTTCAGCTACTTAGGCACAGTTTTTAGTGAAGATGGCAGGTTAAATCTGGAAATAGACAACAGAATAAGCAAAGCTGGTATGGTGGGTAGCCAGCTGAATAAATTTATATGGAATAAGACAGAAATTAACCACAACACTAAACTAGCAATACAGTCTTCAAACCAGTTTTAAGTTATGGATCTGAGAAATGGTTAAATCTGGAAATAGACAACAGAATAAGCAAAGCTGGTATGGTGGGTAGCCAGCTGAATAAATTTATATGGAATAAGACAGAAATTAACCACAACACTAAACTAGCAATACAGTCTTCAAACCAGTTTTAAGTTATGGATCTGAGAGTTGGATTAGAGTTAAAGCACTTGATCAAAGACTAGAAGACCACAGATATGATGGTTCTGAGAAAAGTTAGGGGGTGAATGAATGAATTGAACTGAACTCTACGCCCGCTAGAGGGTCAGTCGTGTTTTTAGAGAGCTCCCGAAAGCTAAGTATAATTTTGAGTGAAAATTAGAATATAGGTTAAAATCACAATGTAATATTGTCTAATTTTGGTAGTTTGTTGTGTCTGTGATTTTGGTGTGAATTCCATTATTTAATTTAGTATTTAAAGATACGTTTCATAGATTTGAATATGGTGCCAATGCGACATAAGATAATGGTGTCCAAAAATACGACGCCATTGTTCAAAAACTATAATGCGAGAGAGTTTGTCCAATGTGATGTGTGTGGGATGTATGCATTCCCGAATGAGGCTGGAGTTTGGATTGAAAGTGATAGTGGTGGGAGATTTGTTAAAGGTAGTATTGTTAAAGGTAGCGAAAGAAAAGAGTGCTGAGTCAGTTTAGGAGTTTAGAAGGAGGGCCATAATTGCAAATGACATTATGCGCAGGTTATGCAGACGGTGTGGTGTGGAATTCATGGACGTGTGGAATGAGTTTGATAAGTGAAAGGACTTATACAAAATGGATGACCTGCATTTGAATGGACTTGGTGTGCGGAGACTGCAAAAAGTGTTGCTCAATGAAGTAAAAATGGATGTGCAGAACCAGGGAAACTAGAACTACCAAGGAGGGGGGGGGTGGATATGCGGACATCAGTGAGACAGTTGAGTGTAAGAATGTATATAATGTAACCGAGTCAGCACTAAGGACAAAAAATGGGAATGGGACATTTAGAATAATGCATCAAGATAGGTGTGGGACAAAGGGATCACTGCATTTCATGTATACTAATGTCACTGGCATTAGTGAAACATGGCTGACAGAAGATGATATAGTTAGTGGGATAGAATGTGTAGGTTATAGTGTGTTTAGGAGGGACAGAGAGAATAAAATGGGGGGAGGGGTATTATTGATGATCTGGAGCCAAGGAGAATTGAAGTTGTATCGCAGGATAGTGAAAGGAGCTCATTTGAGGCTATTTGGTGTGAGATTGAGACTGGAAGAATAAAATATACAGTTGGGTGCTGCTATAGACCAGGTGATGGAATAGATGGTGGAGATAGTATGCATAAACAAATTGATGAAATGAGTGGAAGGAGGGTAATTATTATGGAGGATTTCAACTATGGTAACATTGATTGGAAGGAGGAGAGGACACATGTGAGGAAGGAAATGGATTTTATTCATTTATTAAGGGATAACTATCTGAGACAGCATGTAATTGAAAATACTAGGGGTGTGAGAGTGCTTGACCTGGTAATTGCATCTGAGAAATTGACTGTAATGAATATGACCATGTTGCCACCTATTGGTGAGAGTGATCATAAGGTCTTGACCTGGACGGTGGCTAAAGGTGTGGAATTTTCGATTAAGACAGGGTATATATGGAATTACCGTGCTGGCAAGTATGACAAGCTTAGGAGATTGCTTGGATCAGTGCCATGCCATGTACAACTTGATAGAGCATGGGAAGTGGTCAAGGAGCATTTACAGGAGGTTATGGCTGATTGTATACCTAGGGTCCGAATAGTAAAACAAGTAGGGGTTAAATGGATGAATAACACCATTAAGCTTGAGCTGCAAAAAAAGAAACAACTGTGGAGGGAATTTAAAGAAAGGTGTGACCTGCAGGCACGTGAACGGTATAAAGTGCAGGCCAGAAGGGTAACGAGTGTGGTAAAAGAAGCAAAAGCGGATTATGAAAGGAAACTAGCTATGCAAGCGAAAGAGAATCCCAAACAATTCTTTCAATATGCTACGAGCAAAAAAAAAAAAAATGTACATGGCAAAATGATTTTAAGGAATGACAATGGTACGGAGGTCACTGAATCAGTCGATATAGTGGTGTTACTGAGCGCGCACTTTGTAAAAGTATATCATCCAGGTGGTGACATTGAAAAAATGAAGGGACCATTAGTTTATACGGGAATTGTGATGAATGAAGTGGAGGTGAATAGTCTATTACAGAACCTTAATGTGAATACATCTGGGATTGGATGGTATACCGGCACGGGTCTTGCGTGAAGCTGTTAAGGAATTATCAGTGCCCTTGACCATGTTGTTTAATCTGAGTCTCGGGTCTGGTTTAGTCCCGAAGGTGTGGAAAGAGGGGAAAATAGTTTCACTGCATAAAGGAGGATCCAAGACTACGGTTGCAAATTACCGACCGATCAGCATATCAGGAGTCGTTGTCAAGGTCTTGGAGAAAGTAGTCAAGGGAAAAATACAGGAATGGATTGATGAAAATGAGATACTATACAGGGGACAGCATGGCTTTGTGAAGGGTAGATCATGCCTCAGTAACTTGCTTAAGTTTTATAACAAGGTGACGGCTGAACTGGATAAGGGAAATGGGTTTACAGTGATACAGCTGGACTTGGCAAAGCCGTTTGACAGGATACCACATGGAATTCTAATCTGTAAACTACAACATATGGAAATGGATATAGGTTTGGTGAGATGGATAGGTGGGTGGTTGATGGAGAGATATCAAAGAGTAGTTTATTCAGGAGTAGAGTCCAAAAGACGGCCTGTGACTAGTGGTGTGCCGCAGGGTTCTGTTCTTGGACCACTGCTGTTTAATTTGTTCATTAACGATATAGGGAAGGATCTAAGTAGAACAGTTCATTTGTTCACTTATGATGCAATGTCGGGTAGGGCGACAGTGAATGCAGAAGATGTCAAAATCTTCTGCATTCACTAAGGAGAATGGATGTCAATGTAATGTGACAAAATGTAAGGTTATGCATTTTGGGGTGAAAAGATTAGCAGCAGTATACCACATTGGTAAACCTGTACTCCAAGAGATTGATGAGGCAGGAACTTGGGAGTGTTGGTGGATAGGGAGATGAAGTTTAGGGGGCACATAGCAAAAGTAGCTAAATCAGCTCATCAACTCACTTGGTTGTTGAAAAATACCTTGACGAGCAGAGACAAGCAAGTTATTGTACCTCTGAACCGAGCCTTGATAAGACCTCATCTCGACTACTGTGCCCAGATTTGGTCACCTCGGTTCCTTTTTGATGGGGAGGAGGTGGAGAGGATCCAGAGGCGAGTGACTAAGATGATAGCAGGTCTATGGAATGAACCATATGAGAGCAGGTTGAAGATTTGTGGGTTGCAGAAACTAATTGATAGGCAGAAAAGGGGAGATATGATTGAGACATTCAAATTGCTAAAGGGATTCTATAGGATTAATTCAGAGGATATTTTTGAGATCAGGACTGGTGGTGGGAGAACTAGGGGACGCCTGTGGAAGCTGGGCAAGAGTGTGGTTAGCAGGGGTGTTAGAGCTGGGTTCTTTACTTTTAGAGTGGTAAATGAGTGGAATAAGCTGCCAGAGTCTGTTGTGGGTGCTATGACGGTGAGCGAGTTCAAGGCAGAGTATGATAGATACTGTGAGAATGTATAGTTGTGTGGACAGGATGTTTAGGACCTCCCTCGATGAGTCTAAGGACTCCCTGGAGTCACCTGAAATAATAATAATGGCATGAATGGCAGAATCACATTAAAAATGAAGATTAGAAAGGACCTTGACATTATTAGCATTCAAGAATGTGTCAGCAGAGCTAATCTAAGGTGATATGGCCACTTAAATAGAATGGGTGGAGAAAAGTTAACAAAAAAGGTGTTTGATTCCATCTTGGAATAAAGAGACCCAGAGGAAGACCAAGGTCTAGGTGAACTGATTTAGTCAGAATTGCCTTAGAAGTATAAAATGTTAGATATGACAATACTAGAGTGCTCACAAGTAATAAACTGATTTGGAAGAAAATTGTTGATAGGAGATTAATAATGTAAACTTAATCATATAGTGCTGTCATAGTAATCTGAACACCCCTTTGGGGTACAGATCAGGAAATTGATGATGATGAACTTTTTTGTTCTAACAGGTGGTAATAATTAGGCCGGTAATCACAATGTTAACCCGGCGTTAGTAAGGTGGGGTGTCCCAGTTATTTCTTTCTATATCTTTGGAGTCTGCGACACCCCACCTTACTAACACCAGGTTAATAACAAGTGTAAGATTTTAAATAGTGATTAGGCCATCATTAACGCTATATCATTAAGGACTAATAAGAATTTGAACTCTGGTCATGTAAAACAGGACTGTAGATTTTGATGTAGTTCTCCCACCTTCCAAAGAAAACAGGCCAGTAAAGTAACATTTGACCAAATCAATGTTACTTTGACATACTCTTTGAATTATAATTTAACTTGTTTCTCTGTATATATGTGTATACTCTAGATGACAACCTTAATTACTTTAGCATGGTCAGTCTCCATAACTTTACTACTATAATGACTGACTGCTTAAGTTTGTTCATTTTGATTTTAATGGTACAAACAGGCCTGTGTAGCTCAGTGGAAGTGGCACTTGCATCCTCTGCACTTGGTCGCTGGAAGTTAGACTTAAGTTCAAGTCCAGTCGCCAACTGGAGGAACTTTTTCTAAGCCTTTCTTTGACCGGTTCTCGAGTTAGTCGATCTCTGGCACGGGAAAATGGGTTTTTCCTCCTGTAAACTCAAGAAAATCGACCGTAGTACCCACATTATTTCAAACAGTCACATATCTTGTTAGGGTTAGGTACCAAGAGATGGCAGCACTTTTTTGGCCAGCCCCTTCATCGTGGCTGCTATAATTAGTGATAGACATGGGCCAGCTATCTATGATTAGCTACTGGTGAAGACTGAACTGTCCACTCAGTCTCCAAAAGCTAAATAGGGTATAAAGGTCTCACCTACTCCTATAAGGGAATAAAAGGCATTAGCTTAATTTTTTTTTTATTTATGGTACAGACTGAAAATATTTAGTTTACTGAAGATTTCATATAAACAACATTAATTTAAGCTAATGTAAATTCCAAAATTTAAACATTAATTCTGGATTTTCATTTTTAAAATTTTGCACTCTACTAATCTCTTTTTTCTTACATGTCTCCTGCTATTCTTTGCATTTGTACTCTTCATGTCATTTTGTGTGCCTTGTATACAGTTCCTAATGATCCTTAGTTTGATGTTTGTGCGATTTTCCGCTATTTCCTTTGTTGGTGTACAGTTTCTGCCAAACAAACACTATTCTGTTGTCAATGAACAATTTCGTTTCTTTTGTTCTGTTTCCTGCCATTTCCTTTATTTTATGCAAATAGAGTAGGGAGAATCAATCTTTTTCCCTAAATTCACTACAGTGAATCTGTAACAAATTTTTCTATAGTTTGTGGGGATTTGCTATAGCAAGCATCTACTGTATATATATATATATATATGGCAATAATTTTATGACTCATCTCGGAGAGCAGAATTATCTCCCTTTCAAAACAGTATAATTATTTCAGCTCAACAGTAAGAACATATGACCAATACATCCTATAGTCAAAAATCACATTCTCTTCAAAATAAGAATACTTGAGTGTGACATTAGTTAAATATATTAGTTTAAAAAAAAAATATATATATATATATATATCCCATTGTATCCAATTTAATTGATAATAAAATCCTTTTTCTGTAATGTAAGGCAATTTCTTCACAAACGATCTTGCAGATATTTTAGAATTCTGTGACACGGTATTAACTTATTTTTTATTTGTGGATATAGCACTACTTACTCTTATTGTCACTATCTATTTTATTAACTATCTCAGGTATACTATCTTCTTTTTTTTCTGATTTGCAATCTTCATCATGTACTGAATAGAAGTCTCCAACAAGCTTCTCTTTGGTAAGTTGATCTGAACTGATAATTGGAGCTGAAGAATCAATATCGTTTACTGTATTATTCATCATTTTCTAAAAAAAATAATAACAATAATAAAAATAAAGAAAAAAGTTTTAAAATATAATACTTAACATTTTGAATACTTAGGTATAAGCAATTCTTCACAACTAGGCAACAATTGAAACTTTCTACAATAGCTATACAACAGTTAAAAAAAAAAACTTTTCTATGTTTAAAAGAAATAACAGCAATAGTGAAATAACAATAAACAGTGGAATTAATTCGTCATTAAAACTCATGTGAGCAAAATAACCTAGAATCAACTTTCCCATTGGTGTGCACATGTGAATATAACAGTGGAATAGCTTAGGTCTCATCTTTGGCACTCCTGCACTGCTCTGGTACATGAGGAAATCAAGAACAGTGTAGAAAGTGCAACCCACAACTTACCAGAGAATGAAGAGTCTATCCTTTGTTTTAAGTGACTCCCACTCGTGAAATGTTGAGAACCTACAGTGCATTAGTACTATGTTGAAAGTTTATTTTTCACTTAGTTAAACTATAATAAATTTAGTTTAATCCTTTATCCAAGTGTGAGCAAACAAAGTTTGCGCCTGAAAGTATCTTCAAGACTTACCCCAGTCCTGAAGATACTTTCAGGTGCAAACTTTGTTTGCTCACACTTGGATAAAGGATTAAACTAAATTTATTATTAGTACTATGTGTGGGTTAAGAGTGTTTTTAAATTTAAAAAAATTTTCTTGATATATTATTTTTTTACACAGTCAGGAAACCCTGCTCTAGATACTAAACACAAAACATGTTTCCAAGCCATTTCAGACCTTCAATATGTTGGCAGTGGTCTCACACTTGGTGATGAAATTCATCTCCAACCTCAAGACAATCACAACTATTCAAAATGCTTTCCTTTAGCTCAAATGGCAGTTGAGCCTTCTGGTCCCTTGAAGACTGTTGGTCCTAGATTCTGTCCCTCTTTGTTTCTGCCTCTCTCTCGCATCCTCACATTCTGATGATACCATGGTGATGTCACCTTCTGAATCTTTTCCTCCAACTCTTGTACAGATGACCAAGACAAATCACCTCCTACTGTAACACATATTATGCCTCCTCTGATCTTTCGTTATAAGGACATCAGAAAAATCCTTAACAGTCATGATACTAATAAATCTTCTAGTACAGATGGTATTCCCCAGCTGTACTAAAAACTTGTACTGCAGATTAATACAATCTTATATAGTCTATGCAAACTGTCATACTTATATGGCATCTAACCAAAAGCATGGAAGAAGCCTTTATCCAGCCTGTCCCTAAAAATAAGGGAGCCAAAAATCTGCCATTAAATTATCATCCCACTGTTCATAAATCAATACTCTTGAAAGTGATGGAGAAAGTCATGAACAACTAGCTTCTTCACTACCTAGAAACTCATCAGTTAAATAGTGATCACCAATATGGATTCTGCCACTCTGATTCTTGAGCAGACCTCCTCCACTAACCTCACTCACCTGTGGACACAGAACATTTAAAGATTTAGACAAACTCACTGATGCCTTCTCAACAAGCTACCATCTCATGTCTACCTCCTGCTCTTTGTGATTGGATTGCCAACTTCTCTGGTCACTCATTACATATCATGGTGGATGGCTTCTTCTCATCAATTTCTTTATTATTGCTAGAGTAACCCAGGGTTCTGTACTCTCACACACAATGACCTTCTCTTGCATACTTCAAATCCTATCCATAATTTTGCTGATGGTAGTACTCTTCATTCGAGAAACCTTCTAGTACTGGTATAATTCAGGATTCAAGATATTCCATAACGCATGTCTTAAACACTGATCTCCTTGCTACTCTCAAGTGAGATGAAAATAATCTAACGAATTTCAATGCTATTAAAACAGAGTCCTGTTTTGGCTATTATCTGAAAGAAGGCTCCTACTTCATCTCCTTACTTTTGATAATGTTCCAATTTCCAGTCAAAATCGCCCCCCCCCCCCGCTTCTTGGACTGACTTTCACATCTGGCTTATCCTGACAAATATATTACATACATGGCTTTATCAGCCTCCAAAAATTTTGATCTTTTTGTTTCATTCAAAACACCAACTCTCTCTCCTTCTCAACTTCTAACACTACATAAATCTAAAATCTGTCCAATCTTTGAATACTGTTCTCACATTTACAGTAGTGCACCAACCCCCCCCCCTCACCCCTCAACTATATACCTGCTTAATGACCATCTCTTTGACAGACACTTCTCCAATCACATATGCTGTTTTTTTTTTTAATGGATACTTTCGTGAGACCTCCTCTACTGAATTGGCCACTCCCATTCCTCTGTTGCCTTTTGCTCAGATATGAACATGATCAACTACTGGTCAAGTTCCATATACAGTTCAACTTCAAACTCATCGCATTATCTTCTCATCATCTCCCTTCATTTTGTTTACCTCTGTTCTTTGGCACAGCTTTTTCCCATACCATTTTTGCAATGAATACAATCTCCAGCTTTGCTTTTATTTAATCACCTGCTCATGCTCACACACACAGCAACACTGCTGTTTATAGGTTTTATGGTCTCCTGCACGTGCGCATGTGGGGGAGGGGGAAGAAGAGTTAAGGGGGGGAAGAAAAAAGCTAAGATCAGGACAGGCTGGTTGAAGAGCAGCATGCTAAGCACTCAACCAACCAGCTGGCCAATTCTAACTGAAAAGCAACTAAAAAAAAAAAAAAACTAAAGGTCTTATAAAATTATGTCCTTTTAAATGCACTCATGTTACATGTTTTTACATGTAACATGAGTGCATAAAACAAATTAACACACTTCTCAAAAAAACACCAAACAGATAATGCAATTATTATCCACTGTTTTAGTTACTTGAATCAATGGTTCAACATATTCCAATACTCGGAATATGAAAAATATATAGGAAATTTGTTTTCAATATTTATGGACAACATTATTAAATAGACCTGGAAAAGGCATACAACAGAGTGGCCAGACAGGAGGTATGGAGGTGTATGAGGAAGAAAGGGGGGGGGGGGAAGTACGTGAGGTTGGTGAAGGAGATGTATGAGGAAGCGAAAACTCAGGTCAGGTCTAGTGTCGGCATGACAGAAGGGCTCCCCATTGTCATAGGGCTCCATCAGGGATCAGCTCTGAGCCCCTACCTCTTTGATCTGGTCATGGATGTACTAGTGGAGGACGTCAAGAAGGAGGTGACATGGAGCATGATGTTTGCCGATGATATTGTACTCTGTGAATCATCCCGAGAGAAGCTTGAAAAGACCCTGGAAGAATGGAGAAAGGTATTGGAGGAGAGAGGCATGAAAATTAACTGGGTAAAGACCGAATATATATCAACGGGGAGTGATGATGATATGACCATATGACTCCAGGGTGAAAGGTTAACTTCAGGGAAGAAATTCAAGTACCTCAGGTTGGTTGTCGAGAGGAATGGTGACCTGGATGAGGAAATACAGCACCGAATAACATGCGGCTGGATGAAGTGGAGGAAGATGAGTGGGGTCCTGTGCGACAAAAGAGTGAGTTGTAAGATGAAAGGAAAGCTGTATAAGATGATAAGATGGTGGTGAGGCTGGCGATGCTCAATGCGTGGAGACGTAGCCTATAACAAAGGCATAGGAGAGGAAGATGGAGGTGGCGGAGATGAGGATTGTTGAGATGGATGAGTGGTGTAACAAAGAAGGACAGGATAAGGAATGACTACATCCGAGGGACGATCAAGGTGGGACCGATCGGTAAGAAAGTACAAGAAAGCAGGCTGAGGTGGTTCGTCATGTAAAGAAGGAGTGAGGAGTATGTTGGTAAACGAGTGGAGCGTATGGAGGTGGAGGGAAAGAGGAAAAGAGGCAGGCCCAAACTCAGATGGAGGGATAAGGTGGCAGAGGATCTTAGGTAGAAAGGATGAAGTTGGGAAGATGCCCTGGACCAGAGAATCTGGAAGAAGATTAAAGATGGGAACGCCGACCCCGTTTAACACAGGATAAGGCATAGCGAAAGAAGAAGAAGATTATTAAATTTCAAGATAGCAGATTTGATAAGAATCCTGTTAATCCTTTTATTCCAATAAATATCATCATCAAATTCCTGATATTTACCCATAGCAGGTGAACAGGATATTAAGATATGGTATAGCATTTTCATGTAAAACATGAAAATGCTTTACCATTACTAATGTCCTATCGACAATTTTTCTCCAAATTAACAAGTTATCTGTTGAGACCTCAACATTATCAGATCTTAAACACGTGGATAGGCTTATGTCTTCGTCAGACGTGTTGTAATAGATTTAACGGTATGGATATGAACACAGATGGATAAGAAAATAACTATTTATTGTAAAAGCTAATTTTTCGCTGATATCATATCCAGCATCTTCAGAGCACACAACACAAAGTTTGTTACAAATGCAGGACAACCACAATCCGGTGTAACAGTGGGGCTAGTATAAGTAATTGCAGCATGCAACACAAGACTCAAGTCCTAATAGGGCGTCATCTAGGTTATAAAAAAAATAAAAATAAATAAAAAAAAAAGTAGTTCCAAGTTTTGAAATAGTAGTCCAAATAAAGTTCTAAGACTATTATTTGGACTACTATTTCAAAACTTTGAACTTTTTTTTTTTTTTTTTTTTTTTTTTTTTTAACCTAGATGGCACCCTATTAGGACTTTAGTCTTGTGTTGCATGCTGCAATTACTTATACTAGCCTCACTGTTACACCGGATTGTGGTTATCTTGCATTTGTAACCAACTTTGTGTTGTGTGCTCTGAAGATGCTGGATATAATACTAGCGAAATATTAGCTTTTAAGTTAATAAATAGTTATTTTCTTATCCATCTGTGTTCATATCCATACCGTTAAATCTATCACAACATTATCAGATCTTGTATTTCTGCTTTATAAGATTTATTTTGCAATCAACCTAGACTTTGGACTTCCTCTGCATCTTTTTCTGGCCATCCTGAAAAAAAAAAAAATACGTGTTTTACTAACCTTTCCTCCCCAATTCTGAGTGACCATACCACCTGAGATTAGCTAGGCTAACACATCCCTGAATGATAACAATCTCAAGTTTCCTCTTGACATGCTCATTATTAATATGATACTGCCAATGATGCCATCTGGTAACTTGTCTAATCTTTCTCGGAACTCTCATGTCTATGGTCTCGTCTTTCATTGAATGTTTTCTTTTCTAAGGCAGTTCTCAGATTCATACATTAAAACTAATTTGAACACTGTTTGTACATTGGTGTTCAAAAGCTAAGGACAAACCTATATATGAAAACATTTTCATGACTACAGTCAAATGTGGACATAAATTTATTGCCAGCATGCTAATAAATTATATTACACAAAAAATATGTTATAAATTTCATACAAATTAAACTGCAATACATTTTTGGCAAAAGTTAGAAATTCCCTAAGAATGTAGTTAAGGAATTAATGTACAGTACTTAAACAAAATTAAACAGAGACACATTCCAGTCTGGAATATGTTCACGCTGAAGTGTGATGCAGATTTCTCAACATCATAAGATACTTAGCACCAAGTCATTCAGGAGTTCTTGAAGCAAACTGGCCCACTCCTCCTTCGGAGCAATAATAAAACCTTGTTCGTTTTATGGAGGGGAATTTCCAGCAACAATGCATCTCCCTATTGTGTCTCAAACATGTTCTGTGGGGTTAAGATCTGGGGAGCATGCTGGTCACTCAAATTTGAATAATATTCTCAGTCTCCAGAAGTATCTCCACTGCTCATGTACAATGTGATGTAGCATTGTCATCCATAAAAATGAATTCTTTGCCTACAGCACCACAGAACAATCAAACATGATGTTGAAGAAGTTCGTTGCAATATCATTCACCAGTGCATTCATTAAGCATAATGCCTCCTCACACCACTGCCATATTTATCCCTTTCAAGGAAGTTCTCATGATGGTAAGCAGTATCACGTTCACACCAGGTCAAGTGTTGTCTAGAATGGGAGGAAAGACTAAAACAACTCATCTGTAAAGAGTACATTAGCCCATTGGTGTCTTGTCCAATTGTAATGGATACAACACCTGAAAACGTGCCCCATGATGAGCTGTGGATAAAGGGATGCAGATTACAGGCCTTCGGGTGTATAGGCCTACTCGTCACAGACATCTTGCCACAGTTTGTCGAGATATCTGCGCACCTGTGCTGGAATGGAGCCAACTTGCAAGCTGACCTGTCTTAGTACGTCAATTACAATTTGCTGTTATAACCAAAAATCTATCTTCATGCTCTGTGGTAGAGTAAGAATGACCTCTTAGTAAATGCTTGGAACACGTTCCATTGGTTTGAAACACTTCCCAGAGCCTGGATACAAGGATATGCGAGATTCCAAACTCTCCTCCAATATCAGTAATTCTGCAGCCCTCTTCAAGGTTTCCAATAATTCTTCCCTTTGTGAAATCATATAGATGATTAAGAATTATCAAGACATCAGCACAAGAAGATTATTTAATATATTGCCATATATTTCAGTTTGAAAATAACTATCATCAGTGGCTTCTTGTGCTAACATGTTGATAATTCTTAATTTCATGTCACAAGTTTCTCTCAAAATCAGAATTCATATAGATGATGTCTTTGAGACATTACAAGGCATCCAAGTTTGCAACTTTATTCCTTCATGGAAAGAGCTTCCTTCAAACACAATTTGATTAGTGCAGCCTTTTATCCTGCTGAGTGCTGCCACGTGACCCCTTTGTGTACAATTCAAAAATATAAATGTGTACTTGCTTTCTAGTTGAAATTGTCAGTTATACAAATTGCCACAAGTTGATTTGTCTGATGCAGTTGTAATCTTCAGAAATAATGTTCGTCCTTAGATTTTGGACATCAGTGTATATATATATACAGTTATTTTAGTCTTTCTAATAATCTCTCTCTTATTCCATTTAAATTTATTTAGCTGACTTCCTACCATAACAGTTTTGCTAATTCTGTTTTCTTATTGTCAAATTTAATTTACCATCTTCACTAAAAACCGTACTTAAATAGAAGAAATGTTTTAATTGTTCTATAGGCTTTCCATTGAGGATGTAGTTGATCTTTTTCAACTACATCCTCACTGACTATTTTCAATGTCTGTTCAGTGCTAATTTTCATATTTACTACAGCAGTTATTGAATTTAATTAGGGAATCTGGCAAACTTATACTGAATTTATTTAGGAGTATAACATCATCTGCATAAAAATAAGGAGCTGAGATTAACATCTACTTTGATATTAGGTTTAATGCCACTTTCTTTCAATGCAATTTACATAGATGGTGAATGATAGTGGAGATAATATACACACTTGTCTCACACCTGATTTAACAAACCATCTTACTGTACCTTCTTTAATTCCAACTGCTTAAATATAGGCTATCCATTGCTCAATGTAATGTCCCATTTACACTATATAAATGTAGCATTACAAACAGCTTTTCTCTTGAACATTGTCATCTGGTTTCTGATGATTTTGCAACTACTATTCTTAAAGTGAAAAATATGATCCTGATCTCTATTTCGCCTGAACCCAGCTTGTCTTTCTCCAATCTTCCCTTCAACAATCTCTCTTAACCTTTTCTGAAGTATGCTTCCATAAATCTTACTAGGAACACTCAGTAGGGAAATTGCTGTGTAATTCTAACATTGTTTTATGTCTTTTTTTTTATAGATGGCTACTATGAGAGCTTTACTCCAATATCTAGAATTCAACCCGCTTACCCAATTTTCTGAATTATGCAGTGCAGTCACTGTAAAACTTTTAAACTTCCACATCTGAGCATTTCTGGTCAAATATGTGCTACAGCTGCCACATTTCAAGTTTTGGATGGTTTTTTCTACTTCAAGTGCTGAAAGGTACTCCCCTTATTGCATTCCACTCAAATGTTTTCTACCACTGTGCTGTCACTGCTTGTTTCATTTGGCAATCTTACAAAATAATTTGGAGCAGTGTTTTTTTTTACAGTGTTTTTCGCAATATCGTCACACATGTAGATTGAGAGTTTTAGACATGATAATTTCGTCAGAGGAGTTTAGTGGAATTTTGGGATTTCCAACTTCCCTCCAGTTGGTGAGTTCTCGGAAGAAAGGATGCATGTGGAAGTACAAGGCTGGTGATTATGACAAGCTTAGGAGACCGCTTGGAGTTATAGCATGTAATGACGAGGTGAGTAGTAAGGAAATAAATGCTGCTTGGGAAATGACAAAGAGATACATAACAACATCGATGTGTGAATATATTCCAAAGGTCAAAAAGCTGAATAAGGTAGGTGTAAAATGGATGAATGAAGGGATTAAGCATGAAATCTGGAAGAAGGCACTTTGGAGGCAGTACACAAGATGAATAATGGTAATAAAGAGTTGTACAAAGAGTATAAAGAGCAGTCAGTAGAATAACTCAGTTAATAAGGACAATAAAACAACTGTAAGGCCGGAAAAAAAAAAAAATTCCGGTCTGGGGTCTTTCCCCCAGAGGCAAAGCTACATGCCACCGGATGGGTCCCCAGGTTGCGGATCGGGGAATGGCCACCAGAGATGGTGGCTAACTGCAAATAGCCAATAAGCAGTCCCAGACAAAAAGCGGCAATACTAACAGGACATGGCGGGTTAGTGGACAACTCCAGTAACTAAAATGCCACCGAAGTCCAGTGACGGTACTGCGTCAATGCAAACTTAGGCCACCTTAAGCCTAAATCTATATGCTCCTTCTGATTCTCTCCCAAGCTCTTCAAGGAAGACTAAGGGTTTGTTAGATAAGTGTCAATGCTGACAGTAAAAAGAAAATACAATTGAAATCTGATGCCAAAGTACAAGAAAAAAGACTCATGCCGGCTCAGACATCGCCTGGTCAAACAAGGTCCGCATCCACAATTGAGTAATCAGGATTGGATCGAAAAATCAGTTACTGTAAACAAAGACAAAAAAATCAACCTCAGGCCTGTAAAGGATGAAATATCAATTGGCACATGGAATGTCCGTACACTCTGGGCAACTGGAACATTGCAGTTGCTTCAAGAAGAAATGAAGAAATACAGATGTGATATATTGGACATTGTCAGGGGGAATCAAATGGTGGAAGAGTTCTCTGGTCAGGAAATGAAAGTAAGCATGAAGCAGGCGTAGGTTTCCTGCTAAGTAACAAGGCCTGTCAGGCAATGATAGGATACAAACCAGTTAGTGAAAGAATAATGGTTGCAAGATTCAGTGCCCAACCATTTAATATTACAACCATTCAAATATATGCGCCCACTACAGAGAGTGCAGATAAAAACGAGAAATTTTACAGGGATCTACAACTAGTAATTGATGAGGTGCCGAAGCAGGATATACTCATCATTGAAGGAGACTGGAATGCAAAGATTGGCAAAAATAACACAGGATGGGAAAAGGTTAGGGAAAATTTGGATATGGAGAAAGAAATGAATGTGGAGATATGCTTCTGGAATTTGCCACGGATAACAACCTGACGATTTGCAATACCAAATTCCAACAAAAAGATTGTCGTAAATGGATGTGGCGCTCCTTCGATGGCAAACACAGGAATATGATCGACCTGATATTAATAGACCAGAAATGGTGAACCTCAGTTCAACAGTGCAGATCATTCCAAGGAGCTGATATTAATTCGGACCACAGTTTAGTGATTTCGAATATAAGACTAAAACTGAAACAGAAGTACAAAGGAAAGTTCCAAAAAGCTAGAGACATCTCAAAACTAAATGAAGACAGGCTAAGAATAGCATATCAGAACATATTGGAAACTAAGCTTAAGACAAAAACAAAATATAAATACAAGAGCAGAATGACTGACTACAGTGCTAAAAAAGCAGTAGAGGAAGTAATTCCTGAAAGAGAAAAGATCAACAAGAAATGGATAACTCAGGAAACACTAAAATTGGTACAAGAGAAAAGAGAACTGAAACTTAAAAGAGATAATTCAGAGGCAGCAGATGAGTTATACCGTCAAAAATGCAATGAAGTATGGAAAGCAGCAAGATCTGATAAAGCCAAATGGTTAGAGGACCAGTGCAAAGACATTGAACAGTACTATGGAGAACACAAAACTAGAGAGGTCTACAAACTTATAAGAAATGTCAATAAGAAGTGGCAAACAAGATCGGTATCAGTCAAAGATGAAAATGGTAAAGTATTGATGGACAAGACAGAAATCATACATAGATGGACAAGATATTGCAGCGAACTATATAAAGATCAACTAAATGATACTGCAACAGAAGTAATCAAAGAACTAAAAGCAATCTCTCCACCAGCAGAGATCTTTGAAAATGACATCTTGGAAGAGGAGGTGAATAAGACTATAAAACATCTCAAGAACAACAAGAGTCCTGGAAATGACAACATAATAGGCGAGATGCTAAAATATGGGGGAGAATCAGTTGTAAAAGAAATACATCAGCTATGTAATGAAATATGGAGATCAGGATATGCCCCCAAAGAGTGGAAAAATCGGTCTTGGTTGTTCTTCATAAGAAAGGCAGTGCTTTAGAATGCATCAATTACAGAACTATTGCATTAATGAGTCATCTTGGCAAAGGTGCTGATGAAAATACTTACAGAATGCCTGAAGAGGCATATCTTCCGGATGAGCAAGCCAGATTTCGACAAGATCGAAGTACAGTGCAACAAATACTCGCACTAAGACTAATAGCAGAGAAAGCTCGAAGAAAGAACAAAACGATATATTGTTGTTTCGTGGACTTCCAAAAAGCATTTGATAATATTGACCAAAATATAACATGGCTGTTTTGGAATCCTATGGTGTGGACAATAAATTGATCTGCCTGCTGAAAGATATAAATAGCCAAGCACAAGCAAAAATCAGGATAGCAGGTGAGACTGGAGATTGGTTTGCCACTAGTCAAGGCACAAGACAAGGGGACCCAATATCACCAATCATCTTCATCACACATCTGGGAAGAACACTAGATAAGATTAAAGAAGGTGGAGGCATTTCAATAAATGGCATGAGAATAAACTACCTCTGCTTTGCAGATGACATCGTCCTGATTGAAGAAAACGCAGCAAGGCTGGAACAGACATTGCAAACACACTATACACAGAAGGAAAAAGATATGGACTAAATGTCAACTTTGAAAAAACTAAAACAATGATATTTGGACAACAGGAGTTACTGAACAGAATTACGATAGACAGATTTCAACTGGAAAATGTGGAACACTTCATATATCTTGGATGCTGCATGACTTGGACCCCAAAAAAGAGATAAAAATTAGGATAGTCAGAGCAACAACTATTTTAAAATCCATGGACAAAATATGGAAGAGCCGAGCTATAAAGATGCAAACTAAACTGCACATTGTAGAAACCTGAATCTTCAGCAGCATGCTCTATGGATGCGAGGCCTGGGTACTCCTGAGAGAATCTGAAAGGAGCATATTGGCATTTGAAAGGAAGTGCTATAGAAAGATCTTGAGAATAAGCTGGATACAGAAAGTGAACAATGAGGAAATCTACAGACGAATACAACCAAAAGAAAACCTGATCCAGAAAATAATCAAAAGGAAACTACATCTATTTGGCCATATATGTAGAATGAATGATGAGAGAAAACTAAAAACATTGCTGTTTGGAATAATTGAAGGAAAGAACAAAAGAGGAAGACCAAACAGGGAATGGGGCAATGACATCGTCAAATGGTGCAGAAACTCTATACACAAACTGAGTCATCTTGGACAAAATAGAATGCAATGGAAGAATCATATCAAGATGGCAGCAGACACCTACGGGCATGGGACCCATAGTTGTTGATGATGATGAAGAGCAGAAATTAGGAAATCAGGCCAAGAAAAATCTCGGCAGTTTTTCAATATGTGGCAAGTAGAAAGCAGAATGATTATGGTAAAATGATGTTAATGAATAAAAGTGGGAGACTGATAACTGCTACTCATCAGGGTGTTTCATCTTCAGTGTGAAATCAGAAGCTCAAGTGTAGAGAATGGAATGAGAGAACATTTAATGGTTAGCAAGTAAGAGTTACATGAGGCATTAAGTAAGCTAAGTTATCTGAGGGGGGGGGGGGACCCTGCTGTCCATGCCCAAGACCGGCTAACTTGGCTATATGGCTGAGAAAGATCCTTAAGTTCCTTACGTCATCGACGGGAATTGAATCTAGGACACTCCTTCCCCAGAGGCATATGGCTGTGAAGTGCATAACCACTAGGCTAACTGCACAGACAATAAGGCAATAGGATTGGATGACATATCACCACATCTTAAGGGAATGTTCCAAAAAGTTAGCACCTGACTTGGCCTACCTGTTTAACAAGAGTTTTGCAACAAGTCCCAAAGGAGTGGAATGTAAAATTATTCCACTTCACAAAAAGGCAATAATAGTGGTATTCGTTGTTCTTGTCAGCATGGGTTTGTTAAAGGGAGATTGTGTTTTACCAACTTCTTATGTACTATAACAAGGTGATAAAGGTATTGGACAAGGGGAAATGCATATACAGTGGTATAATTAGATTTTGCAGAGGCTTTTAGTAAAATGCCACACCACAATTTGGTTACTAAACTGAAGCAGGTGAGACTGGATGAGAGACTAGTAAGCTGGATAGGCTAATGGCTATCAGAAAGGCAGCAGCAAGTTGTGTATGGAGGTCACTATCTCAAAAGAGGAGAGTCACTAGTGGTGTGCCCCAAGAATCAAATTTGGGACCACTGTTATTTAATTGTATATTAACAATATTGGGATGGGTTTAACTGGTGATATACAATTGTTTGCAGATGATGCAAAACTGGGAAGAGTGATGAAGAATCAAACAGATGTTTTGGATTTACAGGAGGATTTGAATGGAGGACTGTATGAGTGGGCAACAGTATGGCTCCAAAATTTGGCAGGCAATTCCAGGATGCAAAGTGTGAACTTGGAGAAATTTTGGAAGTTGAGGGGATAAGAAACCTTGGAGTGGTGATGGACAAGAATCCAAAGTTCAGAGGTCACATTGAAAAGTTGTGAAGACATCACATCCAATTATGACAATGATGTGAAAGACCTTAACTTGTAGAAATAAAGTTTCTGATTTCATTGCATAAGACCTTGATCAGGCCTCATGTGGATTACTGTGCACAGATTTGGTCCCCTGGTTTTCATGGTGATGAGGATATATTGGAAAGGGTCCAAAAAAGATCATAACTGGTCTTTGGGATGTGAGATACAAGGAAAGATTGAGGGAATGAAGTTTGCAAAGCCTTGCGAATAGGAGAAAGAGAAGGAATATGATTCACACATTTAAGTTGGTAAAGGGTTATAACCAGGTTAACATGGAAGAAATTTTTTGTAGAATGGGAGAAGTGGTAGAACAAGGGGAACATGCCTAGAAGTTGTATAAGGAGAGTGTGAGCGAGCAGGGGCATAAAGAGTAGGTTTTTTGCATGGAGAGTGGTTGGTCAGTGGAATGCATTTCCTGAACTGCGGTGAATACAGATACATTCAATGAATTTAACAAGGTTTGAGATTTATGTGTAACAGTGTTTGTCTCCCAAGATGAGTCTTCTGACTCCATTGAGGTCTGGTGTTAATAATAATTACTCCAGATATTTATATCTTAAGTTTTCGTGTCACTATTATCTCAGACTCCTTTTATAATATTCTTCCTTCCAATTCTAAACTTTTTTCAATAACCTCCAGAATATTTCGCCACCATCCTGATATTTATTTTCTAAGTTCCTACCAAAGTCATCTTGATGAACTTTGCTTGGCTAGTTTTTCAGTGTTGCACATTTTTCACTGTATTCTCTCAGAGAACAAGCTTATTTACTTGCCAGGAACTTTCATATGCTTTCTTTTCCTTGAATGCATCTAACTTCCAAGTCAGCCATAGAGTTCTGATTTTTCTACCCTTGCAGCCCTTAACACGTACCTTTCTGGCTAAATCAATCAATGTATACTTCGGGGACTGCCGCTGAATCTCCAAGGTTTGGTTCCTGTCTTCAAACTGTGATTTTTTCTTGAATATTTGTGTATTTGAGTCTTGTGTATTTGAGTTGACCAGCTTTCACTTCTGAAAGCTGGTCAACTTTAACTGTTTTTGTTTTTAAAACTTTCTTAAACACTTTCCTTTTCAATATGATATTAAATTTTACTCTACTCAAAACTGAATGGTGATCATTTCCAATTTCAAATATTCTGAACCAGCACAAAGATATTACTATCAACAATAACAATCAATGAGACATTCTTATTTCTTGCATCTTCTCTCTGTGTGAATTTGTGGACATTTTTATGTTGGAACATGGTGTTTAGTATAAATGCTGTAAAATATTAATAAATAAAAATATATTAAGTAAAAGTTAATCTATATATACTGTTTGCACTATTTTAAGCTTAATGAATTCTGCTAATGTAATTCCCCCTCCCCATAAAAATAATTTCAGTTCATCCCCCCCCCCCACACACACACATACAACTGGGTGAAAAAGTTGCATTTAATGATCCTGAATCATCAGTGCCTTTGAGATTCACAATGGAGGGAATTGTTTGGCCTCTGTAAAATGACAACTGAAATAAACTGTCCTACCAAAAATCATGAGATATTCCCAGTTGCAAGAAAATGAATGACTACATAACGTAAATTTTTGGCCTATAAAGGAGATGGGTGATTGCATTGAAGTCATTCTGATCTTGTATGCCGAGTACAGAAAAAGAATTAAACAGTGATTCAAGCAAAACAATGGTGTCATTTTTGGAAAATGGCTGTATGTGATATTGCACAGAAGTTAAGTATTCCCAATATTACAAGTGGCCACATGCTGAAGAAATGGAAGTTCAAAAGGTGGTATTACTGAGCCCTGAATACCTGATCAGTAGGCAAACTGATCAGGTATTCCCTGACTAGACTAGTTACCTCATCTTGCAATCAGATTAGACAGAGATTCTGCAAGCTGACATGGAATCTTATAAGAGAAAGCTGCATGTCTGAATGTTCACAGAAGAGCTGCAGCTCATAAAACTTTGTTAACATATATATATCACTGGTAGGCAAGGACCAAAGCACATAAAACCTGAGATAGAGCAACAGAAATTAGTCTTTGGAAGAATGTGGTCCAATGGCAATCATTCCTATGACCTAAGATTTGAAGAGTGTGATAAAGTCTTCTGAAGATGAATGTGTTTAGTATGCAGGATACATATAGAAAGGCTTAGGTGTTGTGTGTTATTTCATAGCAGTGCTTCATGGTATAAATACCAAGCAAAAACACACATATATATTTATTGAACTTATTATTTTGTAGGTTTTCTACCTAACATCTTCAGAGCATGAATTACAACTGTGACAAGCACGTAGCACTCAACTAGAAAGCTGTAGAAACAATTCTAATTGTAACTGAAAATAAACTAATGTCCTAACAATGATTTGTTTGTGCTCTGATGATGAAGGCCTGTTAGATTCAGGCTAAAATATCCATGTTAATAAATTATTAATTCTTGTGTCTACATGTTTCTAATAATTTCCAAGCAGAGTAGAGACTGGGGCAAGCAGTAATAGATATGGGACTAAACAGATACAGACAATACATAGCTTTTCCTATGTACAAATGCCAGCAATGTCAGGAATAAGAGGAATGAGTTTTAAGTAACGAGCAACTTAGCCTGTCAAAGGATTACTGATATTAGTGACAAATGGTTTGACAGTAGATGCCCAGACAAAAATAGAAGGATATAAAATATATTTGGTAAGATGAGAGGGGAAAAACAAGGTGTTGTATTAGATATGACAGCTGATGAATTGTGTGCCTTCTCAGGATAGTAAACCAGATGAGAAATGACAGAGATAACAGAGTGGTTTGATTTATTTAGATTTATAGCCAAAGCAACTCAGTTATCAGGCCCAAGATGAGAGATAAGGTAGAGGTGGGAAGGAGACAATATTTTGTGGGATGTTGCTATAGGCTGGAGAGTGTAGTGTGATGAGCTTGGCAAGTGCAAGATCATTATAGATTTCAACCATAGCAAAACTAACTAAATAGATGAAACAGCATAAGGTAATAAGGGAACTCAGTTTCCTGATTCCCAAAGGACAAACAACTTTTGGTCTTTGAGAATCTGTCTGCCAAATAAGTGAAAGAGAAAAACCTAATTTCTTGGACGCTAAGGAAATGGCATTTGTCATAAGTTTAGGAGAAAAATCTCATCTTTTTCAGCAAAGAAGAAGAGTCACACAAGTTTTGCATCTCTTAGAATCTAGCACCACCTAATTTTGTTCCCATTAACACTGCTTGCATTTTCCCTATAGGCTAGCCAAGAATTTTAGCCAATGCCCACTGCAATATAATGGAGGCAGAACCCACAAACATCCAACATGCCAGATATAAAATAAACACATGTAGTTAATTTTTTAAAAAAATTACAAACAGCAGTTAAGAATCCAACAAAATAAAGGTCCTCAGTTTCCTACTAATAACATAGTTAGATAACAATGTGATTATAAAGTATTTTCTTTTATTTAACAAGAGAGAGAGAGATCGGGGGAGTGATGAAAAACTCAACTTTCCTCAACGAGGAAGGCCACAGCAAATCACCACAACTATGTTTGAACCGAAAATAAAAATCGTGGGGAGAAGAAATGTACAAGCATCAGCAAAGTATAGACGAGCATGAGATATTAGTCAACAGTGACTGGGAAAGTTTTCATTGACAGAAGAAAATTGTTTGGTCTTACAAATCTGAAATTTATTTTTTCCCAAATAATTCTTAAAAGTTTTAAGTACCTGGTGGCCGAAATGTTACTCTCAGTGCCACATATACAAACCATTAATTCTTATGAGGATATTTTATCTCTTCAAAATCAAATGCTAATTTTTAGGAATAACCTGCAATGTGATTTTTAATCAAAACAAATGTAATGTGTTAATGACTTTTTTTTTTCTTCTTACAAAATAAAAAAGGACTAAAGTATATAGGGAATAACTGAAGAACACACACCTGATGTAAAATAAACACATGCGGACAGATATATATATATATATATATATATATATTTTAACCAACAGCAGCTAAAAATCCACAAAATATACACGTTGTCAATTGCCTACTTCACACATGACAAACACTCGAATAACGCATTTTCACATATGTCACTGATAGTTACGATTATAGAACAACTTATACTCCCAATCCAGCCAGGTACGCAGTTCATGTTTAGACCGGTAGGGTCTTTGGAACAACTTTTAAAACGCCTTCATAAGTATTTGCGGAAGATGATGATTTCAAATACTTATAATGTAAGCAAAGCAGTTTCTAATCTCTTCAGTCACTGGTTAAAAATAAATAAATAATAAAGTTCCTCTTTAACCTATCCGAAATAAGAATATAAAAGTAAAAAAAAAAAAAAAAAATGGAGGATATATTAAAGCCATTCATATTTTAGATCCAAAAAATAATAACATAAAAAGACTTAAAAGTTTCGAAATGTTACCAGAGAGATTATGAGAATATAATCTTCGGTATCGGAGATTTGGTGTGCGCTACTTAAAAAGCAGCGATTATTTCTCCCTTTTAGTTTCGAAGGATACATAGTTGTTTTTTCTTAAATATACCTGAGGTCTCTTTCATCTTTTTGTGTAGACAAAGTTTAAATATCTCGGATGCTGGTTGAATAAAGAATGCAATCCAGAAATGGAAATACAAGTTAGAATTGAAATGGCAAGAAAAAAAATTCTCCTGATGAAATCAGCTATGTATGGTCAGTACTGCTGTACAGTGCAGAAACTTGGACCTTGAAGGCAACATCAATGAAAACACTTGAAGCCTTCGAGATGTGGTTATACAGACCAATGTTAAAAATCCCATGGACACCAAAAACGTCCATTCAGAAAATACTGGAACAAATGGGGAAATCACGTTAACTTTTAGATACCATAAAAAGAAGGAAAACTGTATATCTTGATAACCTACTTCGTAATAAAAAATATAAGACACTTCAACTGATTATAAAAGCGAAGATAAATGGAAAAAGAGGCAAGGAAGATAAAGAAAATCTTGGCTAACAGACATCAGAAAGTGGACTGGTATGAGCTCTGAGACTGTTCAAAGTGACAGAGGATCGCTCAAAATTTGCCAAGAGGGTCTCCGATAGGAGATGGCACTCAAAGAAAAAGAAAAAGAAAAAGAAAAAGAAGAAATTAGGTTTCACTGGTCCGATAGTTGTTTCGAAATACCGGTTCCTATCTGAGACCAGACGGAAACCTAGAGAACAGAAGATCTCTCAGTACCGTATCATTCGGATTTTAATGATTTAATTTAAGTATATTATTATTATTACATTAACTCTTCTGGAATCGAGGAAGAGCGTATACCATTAACAATTACTAAGTAGCATCACCGTATCACAATTACAATGTTAAATAAGTATACATATATTGCATTGCAAAAGTCCAAAGAGCCATGGAAAAACTCTCCTGCGTGTAATATATTTATAATGATGATGATGAACAGCCAATTTTTCTACCCACTGTAGTGGTGAAAGCCTCTCCCATTGCAGGAGGTTTTGGGTCTACTAATCCCATGGTGACCCAGTCCATATTGGGAGAGTATATCTATACTTGGGTGAAGGAATGTATGAAGGTGGAAGACAATCACAAACATCCATGCCTACGCGGGATTCGAACCCGCAGCCTATTGGCTGGAGAGCGGATACGCTAACCACTCGGCCAACCAGCCGGCATATTTATAATACTGAAACTTAAACTCATTCATACACTTAGCATTTTTTTAACATACTCAGTCAATGCGTTCCACTCACGCATTATTATTATTATCATTATTTACGGCATCTCCATGGAGTCAGGAAACACATTGCAGGAGACCCAAATCAACCATTACACACAAATCCTATCATACCTCTCCTGGAAGAAATTCACATCAAGGAACTCACAACCAGTTCTGACAATCCATTCCACTCACTCACCACTCTCCATGCAAAAAATCTGGTCAGTGCATCCCTACTAATCATACTCTTACACAATTTCCACACAACAGCTACATGACCCTTGAACTTTAACTTGATATCTACCAACACTTTATTTAAACAACTATTTAAACTCTGGGGACACATTCTAATATGGCATCATTTAATTTTTTTTTAAATACTTCCCGTACATAGTCAATAATCTTCCCATCCAGCAACCAAGACGATTGCGCTGAACCCAGTACACTATAAAGCAGGAAATCATGACCTCAGTTGGTCATGATTTCCTGCTTTGTAATTCAGCATGCAACCTTTTCTGAATGGAACATTCATAAATTTAGCCACTTCCCAAGCGAGTACTGCATGATCACTGTTACCAATCAGATGCAGAATAGTTACGTCTTCAACTGAAACACCCTCTGACACGATAATCAGATCTAACATTCTTTGCCCTCGAGTTTCTTCAGTCACATGCTGCTTGAGGAAGTTGTTTCGCAACAGGTCAATAAATTCTGTTTCATTCTTCTCATAGATTTCACTGCTCCCCAATTAATGTTTGGATACTTAACTCTCCCATTATTATTATTCTTTTCGCGCCCATTGTCTTTATTTGGTGATGCATTTCTTCGTCACTACAACCGATCCACCAGGTCTTCTGTATCAAGTAATTCGTAAGAAAAGGATAACGTGTAAATAATACTGTGCATGAGGATGATGACCCTGTACCCTTTACACTCGATGTCTGCTTCTAATAGCTAAATCTAACTAATGCCTACAATCTGAGGTCCCGACATAATAACCAAGGCCACAAAATCTCCCCTTTGTTTCTGATACTCCTAGCATTTGTGTACAAATATAAGCTGTGTGTTCTTTTGTATACTCTTGTCTGTAGTCTACATGACGCAGTTGGACGACTTGCAGAGCTGTTATTCTCTGCTGCCCTATATATGCAGACATCTATGGAGACATTTGATGCGGACGAACAGAAAATCGAAATAGTTCTCTCCTCGTAATCATTTCCATAATAATGACCATTTTCGTCATTTCACACAGTTACATAACATTTTCGCTGTTACACAGATTCTCACCATTCCTTCCATTATAATTTAGTTTCCATGGCTCTATTAAGTCTAAGTTTTTCAAGAGTACTGATATCAAAATCATTCAAGTGTAGACCATCTCTCACAAACAAATCCTATCTTCCCTCGGATTCACACCATACAGCCGAAACCTCGCATCCGTTCCTTCTACATAGCCTGCACATCGAATCGTTTGCCATCTCAGCCCTTCTTAATTCATTTTTATCACATCGATGTAATCTACTTACGATTTTCACTTTATAAGTCGTTAGCCAATACTACTACGTCGTTTACTTTCCATTTTTCAATTGAATGTGCTATATTTTCCATTTTTGGTGGTGGAAAACTCGAAATTATAAGCTACTCATGAACAGCATGTTTTATTGTAAAGTCACCATACCGAATATCCTTCTTTTTATAATCAAACAATACTTACCTGATTCAGTGCGTTGTCGTTTCTTATCTGTGCTGTTTACGACGCTAGACCACCAGAAGGAAGAGCATCGTAACTTCGGTTCTAGTCATCAACTAGAGCAATTTTTACTAAGCTTTTATTCGACCGGTTCCCGAATTAGTCGATTTTTCGCACGAACAATCAGGTGTTTTCTCCGGGAAACTCGGATTTGTTGTTCGGTAACTCAAGAAAATTGATCGTAAAACCCACAGATATTTTCAGACAGTAAAAACACAGTGTTAGCATTAAAGACCACGAGATGGCGGCACTTCTCAGCTGCCTCTCATCATTGGAGGCCAGGTATAATTAGTTATAGTATTGGGCCAGTTATCTATGATTGGCTACTGGAGATTGAACTGACCCCGAACAGCCTACAAAAGTTAGATAATACTAAAACGGCCTCTCCTACTCCCTATACGGGAATAAAATATGTTAAAAAACAGTAAATACACTAAAAATACAGACATACTATACAGCACTAATTTTCAAAAGGAAAGACACAATAATCCCTTTTACAAACAGCCCTAAATTCACCTACCAATCATAATATTATATTGTATTATATATTACATTACAGAGTTATTCAAAACGAAGGAGAAGATTGTACTTGTTTGCAAAATATTTATTTCTAACGATACAAACGTGCTTTACATCATTTGATAGGACTACGAGTTTATTTCTATCCCCCCCCCCCCCCCATCATTCTAGTAGACATACTCTAGAATGGGCATGGTCTCGGACGAACAGTGAGTACAATTGCATAAAATGCTGCCTGCATAAAACGACATCTGAAAGGATCTGCCTCTTTAACAGATAACAATAACAACAATAGATGCGTTGTGATGCTATTTTGAAACATGACAAAAAAAAAGTGAATCCCAGTCCATGAGATTTCAGAAGAAATGGCACAATCGGATGAAATGGATCCTAATGACTCATGGTTCTTAAAGGTATAAAGAAAATTAATTATGCTTTAGCCTGTCATGGACAGATTAATGAAAAGAAGATAGCCGCTGTTCAGTAATCTCTTGATTATTCCATCAGGAAGGTAGAAACACCAAATTAAATATTTCTACTGGTTTCTCAGATTGTAGACTATATATTATATTACATTACTCTACATCAATAATTCATATTCAAACGTAATCTATGAGCACATCCTGCGAATTAAACTAACAGAAATAACCTTTCAACATTGTAACTGTTAATATTTTGTCCCTTGACACTAAGTATGAGAAATTGCTTTTTGGATTTATTAGTCGAACATAGTTCTTTATAAATATATACAATCGTCGACAAGTTTCGCCAGCTAAGTCTGTTTGGCTTCTTCCTGACAAGAATTGGATATACTAACGTTAATGCTAAAAAAGTAATGGAGTAATTAATTTAACAACAGTTAAATTAATTAAAATTTTGCATAACATCAAGAGCATGGAGTCTTAGTCTTTGTTTATTGATCGCGTTTTATGGGTTTTCGCGAAATTGGATTCTGCTAAGCACAGTGAATTTATTAAGCTTTACCAATGTCTTTTAGTATCATTCCTTGATTTCTGTTGAGATTGTCTCCTGTCCAGAGTACCACTGCAGCTTCTTTAAAGTTTCTACATCTGAAATCTTCTTCAATGTATGGCATGGAGCTGTTTCCCCAACCGATGGAGTGGTTTGAAATCAAGAAATGATGGGCTAATCCTGAGGTATCTGTTCTGTTGACATCCCCTATATATTATTTTTTTTCGGATTTCTAGGCTTCGTGATGTTTGGCCTATATAATTCAATCTACAGGAACATGGGATGTTATATATACTCCTGCGTACTTGAGAAGGTGATGCTGTCCTTAGGAGATCTTAACATGTGTCGTGTGGTTTGAATAGGTTTTAAGGCAATCCTGATGTTGAAAGGCCTCATGATTTTTGCTATTTTTGTTGAAACTGAACTGCAATGGACGATGTATACTGCGTGACTGGAGGTTGTCGCTGTGGGTTGTTTCTATTTAGAATCTTTTGGATTATATTTTTTGGGTAATCATTTCTGACTAGAGTTTGAGATATGAGTTCATCAAGCAGATCTTTTTCTTCTGTGATATTTCTTGCTCTCTTTTTAAGCATATGTATAAGTTTTTGTGCATGATGGTGAGTAGATTTTAAGTGAAGATAACGTCCAGTGTCTGTAGGTTTGCGGTAGATTGTGAGCTTGATTTGTCCATGCTGTAGTTTTTTTTATTAGCGTGTTGTCCAGAAAAGATAATTGATTGTTATTTTCCAACTCTAACGTGAACTTTATTTTTTGGTGGAAAGAATTTATTTTTTGAAGGAACTCATGTAAGGCATTATCTGTGTCTTTCAAAATAATGAAGACATCGTGCATGTATCTCCACCAGACTAATCTTTCGGATTTATTTTGGAAAGGATGTCAGCTTCTAGTTTTTCCATGAACAGATCAGTGCAAGGTGGTGACAAGGGACTGCCCATGGCTAAGCATCAAGTTCTTCATACATTATGTTATTTACTTTAAAGTAGTTTTTATTTGAGACAATGGCAGAAAAGCTGAGCAATGTCATGTGGATAGAGATTTTCTATGATCCTAATCACTTCTTCAACTGGTACGTTCGTGATTGATGACACGTCTAGGCTTGCAAATACACGTATGTCCGTATTTCAGATGTTGATATCTTTTAATGAAATGCTTAGAATTCTTTATAAAAGTCCGATTTCTTTATCTTCTATTTAAACAGACTCGCTAGGTGTTTGGCTAGTAGGTATGTTGGAGAATTTCTACCGTCCACAATTGGGCGGAGCGGAACTCCAACTTTATAAACATTTGATGCACCATATAAGGGTGGTGGTAATGGGTGCAGAGATTTTAGATTTCGCTGTAATTCCGGAGGCCATTTAGTCATATTACCTATTTAAAGATTGGTCTATTTGTGGTTTTTCATGGTTGGATCTGATAGGTAGACGTGTCAGAAACTAAATCATCGATTTTCGTTATGTTGCCTTTAGTATATTGCACATATAAAACCAAAAGATTCTCAATAGAAACAATCCACAGCGACAACCTCCAGTCACTCAGTATACATCGTCCGTTGTCATACCTTATGCCAGCTGTTTGAACAAAAATAGCAAAAATCATGAGATCTTCCAACATCAGGGTTGCCTTCAAACCTATTCAAACTACACGACACGTTAAGATCTCCTAAGGACAGCATCACCTTCTACAAGTACGCAGGAGTATATAACATCTCATGCTCCTGTAGACTGAATTATATAGCCAAACATCACGAAGCCTAGAAATCCGGGAAAAAAAAGAACATATAGGGGGATGTCAAAAGAACAGATACTTCAGGATTAGTCCATCATTTCTCGATTTCAAACTATTCCATCGATTGGGACAACAGCTCCCTGCCATACATTGAAGATGATTTCAGATGTAGAAACTTGAAAGAAGCTGCAGTGGTATTCCAGCCAAGAGACAATCTCAACAGAAATCAAGGCATGATAATAAAAGACAAGCTTAATAAATTCACTATGCTTAGCAGAACTTAACTTCGCAATAAACTATAAAACGCGATCAACTAACAATGACTAAGACTCCACGCTCCAAGCTCTTGATGTCACGCGTCATTTCAATTTTAATTAATTTAATTGTTACTCCATTCTTTTTTAGCATTAACGTTAGTGTACCCATTTCTTGTCCTGAAGAAGCTAGACAGACTTACTTGGCAAAACTTGTTGACGATTGTATATATTTATAAAAAACTATGTTCCACTAATAAATCCAAAAAAGAAATTTCTCAAACCTTTAAACATATACGCAATAGTGTGAGATGGATAGGCGGAGTAAATCCAACATAAATTCGTGTTATATCATATCAAGATTTGCGAAATGTAAGTTTCGTTATTCAGGGTATGGCTGTGTATTAGCGTCCGTGTGAAGCGTCACCCAATGATCTCCAAAGGGTGCGAAACTTTGTGAATACAAAGTGTGTCATGGGGAAGCAATATCTGAGACACACACAAAGTAGATCCAAAATTCACCACCAGAGCCACTGTATGGTGTACGAAATGTACGTGTCATTTTTTTTTCTGTGTGTGTGTGTGTGTGTGTGCGTGCAAGGAGAAAAGGCGTTAGATGTGTGTGCATGTTCATATATTTAATAGAAACGTTACCAGAAGAAACAAGGAAAAACAATACATGCAGCAGTCGGGGGAGTGGAGGGTAATATGATGTATATAATAGGAGGCGAATATATGGAGGCTTGGGCATAGCCATCATGCTCCAATAAGGTCCGGCTGGGACAACTCGTAAATGCCGGCGTGTGTATTTCAGTAAGTTCTCTGGTCAAATTTCATACGAAACTTTTACCGTTTCTGTATTCGGCTTTGAAACAATTCTGTTTCATATCGAGGCTAGATTGCGAAGTCATCATTAAAACTACGTTTTTTGACACAGAAAAAAATGCTCACTGCATTCAATTTTTATTTTTAAAAATATACATCATATTATCCCCCCCCCCTGCTGCATGTATTGTTTTTTTCCTTGTTACATAGGGATGTAGAGCTAGACACTCGAATTGGCTTAGCAAGCTCAATATTGCGGGAGATTGGCTGTTCGGTAGTATTGAAGCGGGAGTTAAGCCAGAAGGCAAAGTCTTCAATACAGTCTATGTCCCCATCCTCACCTATGGTCGAGAGTTGGGTAATGACCGAAAGAATGCGGACACGAATCCAAGCGGCTGAAATTAGGTTCTTTTGAGGGGTTGCAGGGCTGACAAGACTCGACAGAGTCAGAAGCTTTGCAATTCGGGAAACCCTCAATACTCAACCACTGCTTCTCCGTGTTGAGAGATCACGGTTACATTGATACGGGTACCTGGTCAGAATGCCACAAGAGAGAGGCTCCCTCAGCAGGCCCTCTTTGCCAAGCCAGAGGGTGGGTGGGGGGGCACGTGGAAGGCCAAGAACTCGCTGGATAGATTATATCCAAAACCTTGGGCAGACACGTTTGGGAATCCCACCAGAACACCTGAGCTTGGTGGCAGAGGATCGTGACCATTGGAAGTTCCTCTTGCAGGTGTTGCCCCCACAACCCAATTAGGAAAGGTGGGCCTTAAAGATGTATGTATGTACTTCTGGTAACGTTTTTATTAAATATATGAGTATACACACAGCTAACGCCTTTTATTCTCGTACAGGAAGTAGGCGAAGCCGTTTTAGCCCTATCTAACTTTTGGCGACTGAAGGGGCAGTTCAATCATCACCGGTAGTCAGTCAGAGCCAGCTGGCCCAGGACATCACTAATTATGCAGTGTCCAGTAAAAGGAGGTGGCTGAGCAGTGGAATTCTAGCTTTTTCAGCCCCGGGGAGTCCCCGAGTTTGCCGCCCTTCTCAATACACATGAAAAATACTATAAAAAGTCAAAAAGACATATAGAATATCTGACAATCTGAGGCTTAATCACCGTCACCACTGGTCAGACTGGTGGGAGTTTTCTCCGCAGCTCCCTAATCGCCGTAAACTCCCAAATGGGCAGCTGTATGATAAATTTGTTTCAATCTAGACTAGGGGTGGACAATTTTTTAAGTGTGCGTGCCAAAATCAGCAAATTTTTGATGCAAAATTTTCTCATGTGCCAAGCGAAATTTTGGGGAACATATTATTTGTTGTCTTAAGTATTCGGAAGATCTTTTCAAATAATAAAAAATCACACTAAAATCAAAAAATATTGTAAGAGTGATTATTTAAGTCATGTAAGATTGAATGATGTAAAAATTAGTGACGGAATTTTTTCTTAAATGTCCTTCTACACTGTTGATAGTGTGAATATTTTTATTTGCATTTAAGTGTAATTCTAGCTGCCATATAAAGCCGCGCAATTTAAAGACGCAATTGTTAACATCAGCAAGAGTAAACAATAACTCCTATTTTTTTTTATAAAGATCAATCAGACAAGTTTTTCAAATATATTACAGTGCACAATCTCATAATCGTTTTACTTTTTCAAATATATTACAGTGCACAATAACAGAAAATAAAATTAAAGATATAATTTTATTACTTCTTAATCCGTTATGTGCAATACATAAAAATTACAGGCAAAATAAATTGCAATTTTACCTACATAATATATTAAACAGAAATTAATCTTTATCATTTTTGCAGAAAACACCAAATCAAAACTAGAGAAAGAAAAATAGTGGACATTTTATTTATTTAGTATTAATGAGACTTCTGCTGCTGCATCACTAATGATAGATAATTGATATCAGGTTTATATTTTGTAACCTGAAGAGATATGCATGTGCTACTCGTTTCATCTGTAAGGCTACTCCTGTTACGAGACTTAAAGTTCATCAATGAGGACAATGAACATCAGTTAGAACACAAGAATATGTAGATGCAAAAATGGATAATAATGCTGTTGCAAGTATTTTTAAACATACAAAGGTTTCGGGAATATAATTCCAAGTTCTTAGTACCTCTTTATCCACACTTCTCTCTGTTACTTCCGTCTCTTTCTCTCGCTCCTTTTTAATATTTTCCAAGTCAACTCTGAGTTCAACAAATTTCTGCCTCCAAATTGAGCTACTTTGAAATCAACTGTATTTCAAAATCCTCCATATTTATCCACGAAAACATCTCCAAATTTATTTCAAGATGTTTTCGTGTCCTGTAGTTTCAGGTTCAAGTCATTTAAATGTTCGCAAAAATCTGCAAAAAACATCAGTTTACAAACCCACACGATGTCATACATTTCTTTATGACACATTTGTTAATCAGCCAAAAAGAGATTTATTTCATCAAGGCTCAACAAATCGTTTCGGAACAAGACCTCGAGTAAGCCAACTAACATTGTTGTACATTAGTCCTTTGTACACCGAATCCAACTCATTCAATAGATTCTGAAATTGTCTTTTATTCAAAGCATGTGCAAAAATGTAATTAACAATCTTGGTTACTGTTTGCATCACTTCTTGAAGTTCTTTTAGGCCAACGTTTGCACATAAATTTTCATGTAGGATGCAATGAAAACCTATTAGTGGATTTTGAACTCAATTTCTTATGAACAGTTTCAAAATGTCTCTTTACAGAAGTCTTACAAACAACTGATTTGGAACATAAAATGCATAATGCTTTATTATCTTTCTTAATCATGCCTAATTTTCAGTCCAGTATTCTTTGTCTAATATCCTTTTCATTAGAATGTCTGTTTATTTGCTGTGGTTTTGAAATTCTGCTCAATCTCAAAAGAGCAGGATTGCTTTCTTCATACAGCTTTTAACTTTAATGAAAATCGGATTATGGGGTGTAAAAATGTGGATAGAGACATCGTTAGATCCTGAATGGACGAATTTTAAGAAATTATTCATTCAGAATCTAACATGAGAATTCTAGCTAACTTAGATAATACCTGGTCACCAGAAGAAAGTTCTGATTTTGTTGTATAGGAAATTGTGTAATAAAATATGAATTGTATCAGAAATATTTTGTAGTCGAAAACTAAACCGGAGAATTATCAGATTAGTGATCATTTTGTAAAAAAGGAAATAGTAGTTAAATTTTGTCCTGTTAAGCTGTCTAAAACTTCGTAAATCGACAAACAGTAAAGAGCACCAGTCCAAAGGGCGCGTCTGAAACGCACGTGTCGGCCGTAACGCCGCAGGGTACTGAATACGCGGAAGATGACGCAACCGCTCCCTAGAAGACAGCACCTAACGGCAGTAAGAAAATTGAGGATCATCTTGAGGGCATAAAAATATAAGGATAATATAATGGCAATACGCGCGATATTGCGGGGCTTTTTTTTTGTTCCTGATTTCACTTCGAGGATTCCTGACGAGTGGACGGAGAAAGGATGAGCCAGGGTCCTACGATGTCAGACAGCGGGCAGTCTTTCTGTGTATGTCGAGCAAGATCCTAAGACGAGCCACACGCGAATCAACGGCCTACGCAGAAAATGTGCTAGTTGCTGGATGCCCCATTCAAGAACCAAGGAGCGGAGATAACCCTCAGTCGAGGCAGTAATAAGTTCGAGTCCGGAAGAATGTAGAAGGGACGACGTAGCCATAAGCCACGCGCAGAAACAACAGATCGAAGGATGACCCGAACAACATACGGCAGTTAGCAGACCTTCGGAAAGAACTGGGTAATGTAAAGACTTTTACTATATGTTCTGAAAGAGATAGAAATTAATGATAGATTAAGTTATGTGGACAATCCATAGAGAACTCTTAAGAATTAGTAATTTGAGACCGCAAAAAATTCTGTTGAACAAAGAAAAGCCAGGAATGAATCTATATAGTTGCATGTGACTGAAATTATATGTGTATTTGTATTTTGTGGATGACCTTTACCAGATAGTACCAAGTTGTATGAAATGTCTTTAAGAGTAGCATGCATAAGAGAATTGATTTAGAGTAATATCGTCATTTAGTTCTATTGTTTTGTGTAATTAGCATTGTGATCTGAGTACATTTTGATGAATTTAGCATTGTGTAACTAGCTTAGCATGAGATATTAACCTAGTAAGAGATTTGGAAGTGTCAGTATTTTAATCCAAATTTGTTGTAATTGTAATTAGTTCCAATAAACATGTTTTGTTGTATATACCTGACTCATGCCTGAATTCAAGAATTCAAATTACCAGTTATAAAAATTAGAACCATAGCGGGAGGGAATTTGATGAATATGTTTAAGTGATAGATCATTGGCCACGATTGCAATTAGTACCCATATCTATTTAGTGTGTGTTAGAGTGAATGCCAATCAATCTAGGAATATTCCCTGAACCTGAATAAACTCATGTTATAGGATATTGGCTGGTGCAGCAATAAAAAATAAATTTGCCAGTGTCCGAAAAGGAATCATTCCTAGATACAGCCGAGTTAAGCACACATAAAGAGGTATATAAAAGAGGAGATTGTGTGACTAAAAGGTATATACTTAAGATAACAATATAAGAAAAATGAGAAACAATAAAATATAACAATATAGACACTGACAAAAATTATAATTTTGACTCGGAAATTCTCATGATAATCACTCTCTGCATATACTAACCAAGTTTAAGCAAACAAAAAATTAGTACAATTATAAACCGGCCTACACACATGCAATCTAATCACGTGCAGATAACACTTCATAATCCTGAATATTGATAATACATTTCACATAGCTTTAAAAATAACTTACCATATTTACTCGAATATAACTCGCATCCCTGATTTTACTTTACGAAAAAAGAAATTGAAAAGTTTCGCGTATACCTCGTACATGAAAAAAAAAAAGTTTATTCTTGGTTTCATCCTTTATCCAAGTGTAAGATTTCAGGGCGAAAGTAACTCGCTTTCCGTGGTAAACCACACGCCCTTCCCACTAGCCAATAGTGACTGCAGACAAGTAAAAACAGGTGGTCGTTTTATTGTATCACTGAATAAGGTACAGAGACATTTGCAGTCATATTGCAATATATTTCTCAACAAATAGTGCAATTAGAGACAACTGGGATAAAAATGGCCCTAACTAATGAATCACATGTCCCCTTCCCACAGAAACTATGCTGTATAGACTCAAGCAAAACCACGTTGCACCGGCAAACACAGTATCTAACTAAAAACTAGATGTGTGGGAATCTGTTTCCCTAATGCAAGGCAGCAATAAAAATAAACATGGTGTTAAAACTATGAAATATATAGTGAATATTTTTATGGCAGTTTCGGATATTGAATTTGGTTGAAGAGAATTAGCATTTCAATTGAAAAATTGTCAGCTTGCTTTGTTTGACTCGCACGATCTTTTGTTAATACCGCACCAATCATATGCACGTCTTCATAGCTGCTCTATCTTTACTGGCCTAGTACCATAGTTGTCAGTTCATTAGTCATTCGTGAAGGATTGTTCATTAAGCATCTCAAGTCTTGTAAGTTACTGGTAATTTTTGCTTGAAATAATGGGAAAGAAGATTGCACTATTTGGGTAGAATGCACAGAAGGAAACTGCTCTCTAGGCAGGAAATAGCAATAGTAATCGTGGTGAGAGATATATGCAGGGATTATATGAAAAAAAAACTTAAAACGTTAGTTGCCGAAAATCCCCATATATCTCGCACCACGATTTTTAGCTTTACTTTTTTGGGGAAAAAAAGTGCGAGTTATATTCGAGTAAATACGGTATGTTTATGGCAACATAAAGGAAATTTGCTTTTATATTTAATAAGTTAAACATATTGACAAATACATCCAATCCATATTTTAATCACTTGCGATTTAATAAAATGAAATATATACACACTTTAGAAAAGATACGTTCTCTTAACGAAACACGAAAAGAAATATCAAATGATGGGAAAGGAGTCACGCCATCTGGCTGCCTGACGAATGATGCAACAACTGAACTGGACAAAACTTGTACATCGGTATATCGCGGAGATAGATGGCTTGGAAATAGGATCTTTATTTTCTTATTATTATTAAAACAGTTGGTAGGGTTTGCTTCTTTATTGCATTTTTATTTGGTGTCGCTGCTTAATAAGTCAGCGAAGATGTTTGAAATGTATTTATTTATTTAATAATTTTTTAAGGTGAGCCCTGGGTTGTGCCAGAAAAAATTTGTTGGCATGCCACGTTTGGAATGCATGTCAAGGGTTGCCTACCACTGCTCTAGACTAACTATAGAAAAAGAATACAATAAATATTTTTTTCAACGGTTTCGATAACGAAACAAATGACATAAATGTGTAACAGATTACAAAAAATAATGATGAATCAGGTATTTTAGAATTTTTTAGGGTAAAAGCGGAATTATGCTTCTTAATTTTTATACATGCATCAAAAGGGTTGCAAAGTCAAAAAAGAAATTTGAGGAAAGAATTATACTTTTTTCCCATAGGTTATTATATTCGATTACTGAGTTTTCAATTAATACGCCTGTTTTAAAGAATGCATTAATCGAGGGGTTACTGTATTTCATCCAATGTGACCATGACATCATTACAGAGAGACAACTACATTCGTAACACTGCTATAATGTAAGATAAACCTGACATATCTGCTGAGCAATAGACAGAACTCATGTACCAGCTAAAAACAAACATAAAAGTCCATTTAATTCAGTCATACCCAATATATTTTTGCCCTCTAGAATTCTTGTGATAATAAAAATTTTATAATTTTTCCTTTTCATCCCCTCTTACTAATATATATATATATATATATATATATATATATATATATATATATATATATGAGTTCTGTTAATCCGTGTTATTATGGTTCTTCAGATGGCAAAGGCAGCAGACTTAAGCGAATTTCGAATATGCCAAAACATGATTGCCAGAGAAACAAAAAGTGCTTGACATGCTATTGATATTAAATACCAAGTTGTTAGGAATCAAACCCCGATTCTTCTATCTGGTAGATTGATTCCTCTGTTTGATCATCTATTTCTTGAAACAGGTGATCAAAAGAAATGAAGCTAGCTGAGGAATTGGATAAGTACCAGATCAACATAATAGAGGCGACAAACAAAAAAAAAAAAAAAAAAAAAAGACAAACACTGGTGAGATCTTTCTGAGCAATAAAAACAAAATGTTATATTCAGGCAATAACAATCAGGAAAAAGGAGTAACTATAGTATTTAACACTAAATACAAGGCTAATCTTCTTGAATGACAGGCAATATCAAGTAGTGATGTGGGCAAATATGAGAATGGGAAACTGGACAATAAGACTTATTTGTGCCTATGGTCCCACAGAAGGTTCTACTAAGGTAGAAGTGGAGGAATTTTCTGAGGCTTTAGAGAAAGCAACTGACACAATGAAAAGGAAAAGTTAGTCCTTGTTGAGGATCTAAATAAAGAGTGGGAAATTATTATTATTACCTACCCCCAGGGAGTACAAAGACTCATTGAAGGAGAGCACCCATTCAACAACTGACTCAATTCATCAACTATAATGAATGACAACTACACCAATGGCATCTATCGCCTACAACCACTACTTATTTTCGCAGACAATTACAAACATCCATGCCCACAGTGGGATTTGAACCCACAGCCTTTTGCTGGAAAGCGGACATGCTAACCACTCGGCCAACCAGGATGGCTAATAATAATGACAAATATCTTTTTTATTTAAATTTTTGGTGAAGATGGTAAGTTAAATATGGAAATAGAAAACAGAATCAACAAAGTCTGTATGGTAGGAAGTCAACTCAATAAATTTATGGAATTAGAGAGAAATTAGTCAAAACACTAAATTAGTTGTATACAAGATGGTGTTCAAACCAGTTTTGACTTATGGATCTGAGAGCTGGGTTAGAAATAAAACACTTGACCAAAGACTAGAGACCAGAGATGTGAGTTTTGAGAAAGATTTGGGTCATGAGTAGATGGCATCAATGGCAATATCATATTAAAAATGAGGGTATTATTATTATTTGGACACCTCCATGGAGTCCAAAGACTCATTGCGGTAGACCTACTCTATCATACCTCTCCTTGAACCCATTAACAGACAAAGCAGTCAGAAATGAGTTTGGCGACCCATTTCACTCATTCACCACTCTCCAAACAAAATATCTAGTCCTCACACCCCTACTGACCACACCTTTATTCAACTTTCAGGTGACCCCCCTTGTTCTGGTCCCTCTAGCCAGGGGCATGCCAATAGTGTCTGGTGCCTATGTGCAAAACTTTAGTTGGCACCCCCCCCCTTCCAATAAAAAAATCACTTTTAAAAAAACGTGTTTTTAAAAGTATTTCCTCCTCTTTGACGCCTGTGTGCATTGCACCCATGCCTCTAGCTATGTACTGAAACATTTCCCCTGCATCTATTCTATAAAATCTTTTAAGCAACTTAAATGTTTGTATCATATCCCTTTTTTTTTCTCCTATCAACTAATTTCTGCAATCCACACACCTTCAATCTACCCTCATAGGGAACATTCCACAAGCCACTTGCCTCTGAAACCTCTCCACCACTTCATCTCCAAGAAACTCTGCTGTCTAGACTTGAGCACATTAATCCAAATGTGGACATGTCAAGGCCTTAAAGAGAGGAATTAAATCTTCCTTATCTACTTGTTAATGTGTTCTTCACTAGCCAAGTAATCTTATGGGCTACCTTAGCAGTATGCCCTCTAAACTTCTACCACACCTAAATAACAAGCTTCACCTATTTCCTGAAATACAATGCCATCAATGTGATACGCAGCTATTCTATAAAATCTTTTAAGCAACTTAAATGTTTGTATCATATCCCTTTTTTTTTCTCCTATCAACTAATTTCTGCAATCCACACACCTTCAATCTACCCTCATAGGGAACATTCCACAAGCCACTTGCCTCTGAAACCTCTCCACCACTTCATCTCCAAGAAACTCTGCTGTCTAGACTTGAGCACATTAATCCAAATGTGGACATGTCAAGGCCTTAAAGAGAGGAATTAAATCTTCCTTATCTACTTGTTAATGTGTTCTTCACTAGCCAAGTAATCTTATGGGCTACCTTAGCAGTATGCCCTCTAAACTTCTACCACACCTAAATAACTAGCTTCACCTATTTCCTGAAATACAATGCCATCAATGTGATACGCAGCTTGCAACCTATTATCCCAAAATGTAACTTTACATTGCTCGACATTAAACTGACACCATTTAACTTTTTCCCATTCTTATAGCCTATTTAAATCTTCCTGCAAGGTCTCAACATCAGCTTGATTAACTGTTCCTCAACCTAATTTTGCATCATCAGCAAACAACTGAATATTTCCTTTCAGGTTATTCACTGTATCATTTATGTACAAATGAAACAGCAATGGTCCCAGTACTGAACATTGTGGCACTATACTAGTCATTTGTTTTCACCTCGATTCTGTCCCTCCATATAACCACTTTTGATATCTATCCAGCAGCCACCCTCTTGTCCATTTAACCAGTGTCATATCCATCCCCCATTTGTTTTAATTTGTTAATAATATTGAATGTGGTATTCTGTCAAATGCCTTTGCAAATCATCGTGTAGCCATTTCCTTTATCCAACTTAGCGTTTACTCTATTATAAAAAGTTAGTAAATTACTAAGGCACTCTTCACAAAGCCATGTTGATTGACCCTCATATAGTATATTTTTATTACCCATTCTTGAATTCTTTTTTTTGTTACCAATTTTTCTAGTTCTTTTACCACCATGCCTGAGATACTGATTGGTCTATAATTTGCTACTGTGGTCTAAGAACTTCCCTTATGCAAAGGAATAATTTTGCCTTCTTTCTACTCCCTTGGAACTCTACCAGAGCTGAGACTTAAATTAAACAACTAAGTCAAAGGCATTGACAGTTCCCTTGCACATTCTCGCAAAATCCTAGCTGATATCCCATCTAATCCCACAGTTGTATTTACATTGAGATTCTGCAATATCCGAAGAACCTCCTATTCATCTACCTCTGTTCCCACATTAGTGGCTATCATATAGGTTAAAGCAGTAACATCACTAGGAAGATAAATGCTTGCAAAGTGGTCACTCAGTAATTCAGGATTTCCTTTGGCCTGCTTGGCTAGATTCTTCTCATATTCTGGTTTTGCCTTCCTTGCCATACTGGTCACTTTTCTTGCCTGAGCCTTGCACTGTTCATGAGCTCGTTGGTCACCTTTCTTTTTATATATGCTCCACAGCATTTTCTTCTTCTGCAGCTTGTGCTTAATGATATTACGCATCCATCTAATTCCTATCCAATTAACCCTCCTTACCCTAGGTATACAATTTTAATACTGCTTCCTCTAAATGACCCATAATTATATTCCATGCTCTACTAACATCGCTACCCTGCATTGTTTTATGTCATGGTACAGATTTAAGTTTCTTCCTAAGCATGTCATAATCACTTGCCTTGTAGTTCCACAAATATCTATTCTTGATAGAATATTCCACATGTTTTATAATCTCCGAAGTCAAGACCCCATGATCACTTTCACCAATTGGAGGCAATGTTGGCACCTTGGTTATGGATCGCTCTTCTGATCCTATGACCAGGTTCAATACTCTCCCACCACTAGTCCCCTCCATCACATGCTGCCTTAATTTTCCTCTCAGCAGGTGTATAAATTCTATTTCTTCTTCCTTCCAGTCTATTTCTCCATAGTTGAAGTCCTCCATAATAATCACTCGACATGTACTCATTGTACTAATTTGGCAATGCATGTCTTCCATATCATCTGTGAAACTCCCTAGCCTATAGCAACAACCAACTGTATATTTTCTCTTACTGGTCTAAAATCTCACACCAGATTGCTTCAAATGAAACAGCCACCCTCCTGCCACCATCAGCAGTACTCCCCCCCCCCCCCCAATCCTATCTTCCTTGTCTTTCCTGAAAATACTAAACGGTTCACATTCAATCCCTGTCACTACATCATCTGCTGTTAGCCAAGTCTCGCCAATGCCTAAAATTTTGGCAAGGTTGCACTAACCAACGCTAAAAACTCCTCCCTCTTTTTCCTGATACTTCTCACATTAGTATATAGAAATGGCAACAACCCTTTATTCCCACATCCACCTTTACTTTCTGATTTGACTACCCTATTAGGAAAGAATTTGACATTGTTAGCAGAGCTAATCTCAGATGGAATGGCCACTTAAACAGAAAATAGGAGAAGAAAGACTGGCAAAGCAAGTATTCTCTGCCAGGTAGGCGGGAATAAGATCCAGAGGAAGACCAAGATATAGGTTTGATTGATACAGTAAAACGTGCCTTAGAAGAAAGAAATATAAGATCTGATAATGTTGGAGTCTTGACAGATAACAGATTGATTTGGAGGAAAACTGTAGATAGGATGTTAGTAATGATGTAAGTTTTTCATGTAGTAATATCTTTGAGGCTACATGTCAGGAATTTGATGACGTAATTCGATGTCCCATCTCATAAGCTTCACTACCATGCATTTTTGTTTGCATGGTAGTGAACTGGTAAACTCTGAATTCTAATCTGTTTAAAGGATCTGGCCCTTTTCCAAATAACTAACAGTTCTCATTGACTAGTTCCCGACATGTTTTAACAGCATAAACACACTACAGTGTAGTGTGTTTATAATGCAGGGAACAATTCCAATGTGGCATAATAAAATAGCAGTGGTTTGTCAGTATTGCAGGTGTTATCATCAGCACTAAATTTTTGGAACAAAATTACACAATTTTCCAACTTTCCATGTAGTTGAGATTGGCCTAATTAAATGCATTGTGTCCAAAATAAATGGAAGCAAATTCTTGTTATAATCTCATTCTGTTTTTGTTCTTTCAGACTTGTGAACCAATTGACTGAAATCTAATGTACTTTGTGTTTGACTGTTGGAGTTCAACAGTCTTGTTATTTTATCATTGTGCCAGCAAAGGTTGGTTGATTGGTAGAGCCTCTGCTACTAATGGCTCAGTTAAGTAGGTTTGAGCGCGGTTAGTAGTTGGAAGGGGACTAATCATTCGATGCTGTTGGCACACTCTCCCTCGATGAGTCTTTGGACTCCCTGGAGGTGTCAAATAATAATAATAATAATCATCCTCGTCATTAGGTGTTACAAAGGTATCAGTTGGCCATCCATATCTCGTGTCTGTTAAGCCATCATTCTTGTTGACGCTGGATTAGCATCTTACAGGCACTAGGTTTTGGGATGATGTAAGGGTAAAAGGGATAGAAGATAATGCATTGTTAGCTCCCCACCCCAATCATGTCTTGGTCCTTGTAACAAAGAACAAATATGCAAGAGTTATTAAATTCTATTTTTCTGCGCATGTGTCAACTTTTATTAATAATATAATAGAATATAAATAGTCTGGTGCAATTTATGAAGAGCTACAGGCTATAATTCTTAGGGAAACCAGATGAAGCTGTTGCTTTCATTTTTTATATGCAAATTTTTATGTTATCACCAACCACAGTGTATACAATGCCACTGATGCATAATGCAAGTGACTAAGTCATAAATGTTAGTTGGTTTCCATATTCAAAATAAGTCAGCAATCGTCTAGCTTCAATCATAAAATCAAAAGCAAGTGAAGAAAACTACAACACACCACACACAAATGAAATTTCAGATTCTTAACATGAAATAACACATTATGGTAGATAACTGAGTTTTTTCTGTATAATTATATTTTGACAGCTAAATCCTTAAAAACTACCACACAAACAAGTTTACTTAAGTTAATAAAGGGACCACAGAAATAGTTTATCTTAGTAGAATGTTGTGCTGATGAAATTTCATTCAGGACTTTCTTGGGCTACTTGTTATAGCAAATAGGTTTGTTTTAACAGCTTTTGTTATAGCAAGAATAAACTATAATTTTGTATATTTATTACTAAAAAAAAAAAAATCTTAATATTTGAAATCCAAAAGTCAAGTGAACTGCTAATGTTCTTTTTGTAAAGAATTTTATTTTTAAAAACAACCATACAGTTCCAATAGTGAGCTTACTTAAAGTCATGTGGTATTGTTTGACAAAGCATATATAAAGGGTTAGCCATGAACATTTACAAGTTAGAGTGTAATCTGTTGACTGATTAGGAACTGCTGAGCTATTATAACAAATATATATTATATTTGTTGTCTCATAATAGCAAATTCATTATAGTGAATTCACCCAACAAACTACTGAAAAGCAAAAGACAGCTCCACAGCATATCTTTCACTTCTATCAACCATTTCTTTAATCCCCTGAAAGTACAGTTCACTGTGAGAATTGAATGGTTTTTCTTATTTCATATTATGACAGATTTTAATTTATATTATCTTCTGAAATAAAGCTTTTTTTGGGGGGGGGGGGGTTAAAAAGAAAATATAGTGTTCAGACAGTTCATCGGCGACAATTCATCGCTGGAAATTTAATCAGGGTAGATTAATCGCACGAAAATTCATCGTAGATATATGTGAAAAATAAAATTTATTTTAAAAATTTGCCTATAAAGTCATTCTTATTCTTTCTTACTACAGGCTCTGTAGATCAAATACAATTACTTTGGAAAAATAACGAATTCGAATAAAAAGAAGGTGCACACGTTCCCTAGCAGTATTTGTGTGTGTGTGATAGTTTGGAGGGGGGGGGGGTCATCAAAGACGAAATACAATTTTAATTCTATTATGAAAATTTTGGAAATAAAATTTCATTCTGATGCATGCACCTATACATGCTTCAAATTATAAACTGTAAGAAAAGTATTGCTACTTCAAAATTGCCACCTAATATATCAAAATTAGCAGAAAATATGCACATAACAATTTACTTCATAATAGCCATTCATTTCAATATGTAATGGGCGATTCCAGGAAACCCAAGAAAGTTGAAGTGCAAAGAACTTGGATTACGTTAGAAATATTATACATTATGTGATATGATTCAAGATTTACGTACGATTATCTATAAGATAATATCGTAAAAGAGCAAACCTTCATGCAATCTGTGAACTAATTTTGTAACTAAGATTATGAATAAAAAATAAAGAAAACAATTTGTAACAGATGGAGACTATTTATTTTAAGGTTCGGATTTTTATGAATTTATAAAATAATTGTTTGACAAAAATAATTATCTTGAATCAAGTTCTGGGAGAATAAAATGTATTGGTGACTTAAAAAAAAAAAAAAGATAGTGGCATTGTTCTCCAGAGTGATACAATCTCAAGTGAAGAAATATGAAAGGATCTCTTATTTACACTAGCATTCAAAATTATAATTACGATAAAACAAGTAGCAAAAATAAATGTAACTTGCAGGTAATATAATTTAGATTCCAGTTACCAAGAAAATGGCAAGCAACTGCATTTCTGGCATTAGGTAGGTGAATGTAGCTACATACATGAGGAAATCTGGTTATTGTTCTCGTCAGCATGAAGGATTATCACACCTTCTAATGGATGTGACAGTCAAATGCACTTGATATCCATGTTTTTTCAACAGGTGGTCTGACTCGTATCAAGGATTTGCTAGACTTATATATACGTCCTGGCTGGTTGGGAGGTTAACCCTGAGGAGGTCACGGTTGAAAAAATTACAGCTTAGGTAGCGCGTGTTTGAGAGATACATTCGTTACTAGTATATATGCTAAAATGCGATAAAAAAAAAAAAACACTACAAAAATAATACATGATGGTTTATTTCTTTTCAGAAAGCTAGAAATTACTGAAAAAAAGAAACAACAACAACAAAAAAAAAACTAAATACTGTACTGACATCCGAGTTTGCAGTATCTCTCAGATACAATTTACTATCAAATATCTATTTCACTTTCGCATTCGACTCTATCATTCTTATCATCGGACTTGAGCAACATTTGCTGAATCTCTTCAACACCTGTCGATATATTTTTCCAGCCATTTTCAATGGTTAAAAAAAAAAAAAACAATACTGACATCGGTGCTCTCGGCATCTCTCAGATACAATTTACTATCAAATATCACATGTTAAACCAAACTGACTTCAATTTTCTAGAGAATAAAGGTTTCAGTGAATTTTTGCTGCGATGATTTTTCCTACAATGAATTTTCCCCGTGATAAATTTTCCTGTCGATGAATTGTCTGTGAACTAGAAAATATACCTTTATCTTCCCTTTAATATGTTAAGACTCAATACTCTTGGCAAATTAAATCTTGTTTCATATAAATCTAACACAGCGTGCTATGTCTGTCAGAATGAACACCAGACCTTTTCTAGGATGGACTCCCGCCCCATATTAAGCTAGTTAACTTATATTCAGCTGAAAAGTCAATGAAAAGCTCTTCATACCTTTAAATGAGACCAGCTCAGGTGTTTCCAACTAAAGAGCATTGTCAATAACATGCAAGTCATGGAGATTCACATATATACAAAATTTAATATGTCAAGGTACAAATTTATAATGTAATTAATCGGCTATGCATAATGACTGTGCAAGACCAGACTATGTGAGCAGAGGAGCATTTCCACATACAAGCAACAAACTAGCCTTGGGTGGGTAGAAGATTGTGAAATTACACAAATATAAAATTTCATCATCATCAAATTCCTGAGATGTACCCTCAAGGGGGTGTACAGGATATGATAGCAGTACATGAAAAATTTATATTATTACTAACTTTCTATCTACAGTTTTCTTCCAAATCAGTCTGTTACTTGTCAAGACTCCAATATTACCATTATCAGATCTTATATTTCTATCATCTAAGGCAGCGCTTCCCAAACTGTGGCCCGCGGCCCCATTGGGGGACATAGATTTTGTTGAGGGGGGCCGTGAAATAATGAAAACAAATTTAAAATGTTTTAAGACTAAGTAGATTTTTTTATTTTAAAAGAAACGTATTTAACTTTTATTATTTTTTATATTTTAATGGAAAATTCACACATTGGTGTTGGTTCACAAACTTTGCTTCCTGCGTATTTCGGCACTTAATGAATATTAGTAAATATTGCTTATTCATATGTTTCATTTCAAAGCAGTGGTTAATTGTCTTTACTTCAAATGCTCTCCAGGGAAGCTCCAAATGTTCCTATCCCTTTCATCACGCATTCGTAATCAGAGACTGTTGATATTGACTATATACATATCAAAACTCGTTTTATATTATCACTGTCATCTGAGCTAGTTTTCTGTTACCAATAAAAGTTTCGCATATACTTCACACATGAAAAAAAAGCTTAAACAAGTTCATGAGATAGTGGTAAACAACATTCCCTCCCTAACAGCCACTATACTGCAGAGGTAATAAAAACAAGTATTTTTATTATTCCAGTGAATAACATACGAGGAGTCTGTGTAATATATTTCTCAACAAAGAGTGCAATTAGAGACCACTGGGATAAAAATACTAATTAATGAATCACATGTCCTCTCATACAGAAATTATGCTGTATAGACTGAAACAAAACCATGTTGCATGGACAAACACAGTATCTAACTAAAAACTATTGTTATTAATTAGATGTGTGCGAGTTCGATTTCCCAAGGCAGCAATAAAATTCAACCGAACGTGTTAAAATTTGTTAAAGTGCTAAAACTAAGTAATATATATATATAATGAATGTTATGACAGTTTCATATATGGAATTCGGTTGAAGAGAGTTAGCATTTCAACTCAATTGTCAGCTATGCTTTTATCTTTGGGTTGGATCTTTTGTTAATACCACACCAATCATGTGCACGTTTTAATAACCTGCCTTTGCTGTCTGTTTCGTGTTAGGCTTAATTACTGTAAAAGGAGAAAAGTCACAAAAGAGAAAAATGTTCCTGGTCCGGGAATTCCCTTATTCAAGTAATATTCACTAATTTCATGTTATCAGTCTGTGGTGTGCCAGTATCGGTAAGTGGTGATATTATTTGATCTATTCTACGTTAAAAAATTTAACCCTGAGATGGATAAGTGGCTGATAAAAAATAAAAAATAAAAAAAAAACCTCCCGCGAACAATCAGAAACAGACTCAAAAAAAAAAAAAAAGGACAGTATTTCATATTTTACCAGAACAGCCCGCATCGTCTTCAGAACCAAATGGTAAGAGGCAAAAAATGTAATATATGCATTTGATTTTTGCAATATTCGCTGTGTATGTTTTGTATTGAATATAAATAAATAAATATTATAATAATATATATCTCTATATGATTTTTTTTCGAGGGGGGCATGAAATATTTTAATTTTTGCAAAGGGGCCCCTGACATCCAGAAGTTTGGGAAGCACTGGTCTAAGGCACATTGTACTGTATCAATCCACCTATATCTTAGTCTTCCTCTGGGTCGTTTTTCCTGCCAACCTAGCAGAGAACACACGTTTTGCTAATTCTGATTAAGTGACCATACCACCCGAGATTAGCTCTGCTAATGCATTCCTGGATACTGACAATGTCAAGTTCTTTCCTAATATCTTCGTTTTTAACATGATATTGCCATTGATGCCATCTGTTCACACCTTTAATCTTTCTCAGGACTCTCATATCTGCAGTCTCTAGTCTTTGGTCAAGTGTTTTACTTCTGACTCAGCTCTTAGATCCGTAAGTTAAAACAGGCTTGAACACTGTCTTGTATGCAGCTAATTTAGTGTTCCGACTAATTTCTCTCTTATTCTTTATGAATTTATTCAATTCACTTCCTACCATACCAGCTTTGTTAATTCTATTGTCTATTTCCATATTTAATTTACTATATATACATACATACATCCATCTTCAAGACCCACCTTTCCTAATTGGGTTGTGAGGGCAACAGCTGCAAGAGGAACTTCCAATGGTCACAATCCTCTGCCACCAAGCTCAGGTGTTTTGGTGGGATTCCCAAACATGTCCACCCAAGGTTTTGGATATAATCTATCCAGCGAGTTCTTGGCCTTCCACGTGGCCTCCCACCCTCTGGCTTGGCAAAGAGGACCTGCTGAGGGAGTCTCTCTCTCTTGTGGCATTCTGACCAGGTGCCCGTATCAATGTAACTGTGATCCCTCAATACGGAGAAGCAGCGGTTGAGTATTGAGGGTTTCCCGAACTGCAGAGCTTCTGACTCTGTCGACTCTTATCAGCCCCACAACCCCTCGAAGGAACCTCATTTCAGCCACTTGGATTCGTGTCCGCATTCTTTCGGTCATTACCCAACCCTCATGACCATAGGTGAGGATGGGGACATAGACTATATTGAAGACAGCCAGCTTTACCTTCTGCCTTAACTCCCGCTTCAATACTACCGAATGGCCAAGCTCCCACAATATTGAGCTTGCTAAGCCAATTCGAGTATCTAGCTCTACATCCCATTTTCCATCATTCATGAATATAGACCCAAGGTATTTAAACTTCTCCACCTGCCTCATTGGGACTCCACTTACATGTAGAGTGCACTGTCTTGAGGTTGTCTTCAAGACCACAAATGCTTCAGTTTTGGTGACACACTGATCTTCTTTCTGGCATCTGCACAAACAGCTACATACCTATTCAGGGTTCGCTGGAGGTCATCTATTGAAGAGGTATGCAGAACTAGGTCATTTGCAAAAAGCAGATGTCCAATGCCACATCTTCCAATTCTGACAGAGTCACTGCCTCAGCTGTGCCTATCAATCAATCCAGTCCATAAATATTATGATAAGGAGGGTGACAGAACACACCATTGGCAGAGGCCAACGGAGACTGTGAAAGGTTCAGACTTTGTGCTGTTTACCCTGACACAAAACTCGGGGCATTCACACAGGGACTTGATGGCAGCTAATAGTTGGCCGTGCACTCCATACTCCTGTACTACTTGCCAAAGCTTATCCCGAGGAACCCCGTCATATGCCTTCTCCAAGTCCACAAAACATGTGTAGACATTCTTGGCATATTCGAAAGATTTCTCAAAGACTTGCCTTAGAGTGAAGATTTGGTCAGTTGTCCTTCTACCAGGACGAAAGCCACATTGTTCTTCCTGGAACTTTGTCTCAACTATGCTCCTACACCGCCTTTCCAAGCACCTAGCATACACTTTCCCAGGCAGGCTGAGCAGAGAGATGCCACGATAGTTACTGCAATCCTTCTGGTCACCCTTCTTAAAGACTGGTATTATTATGTCTGTCTGCCATTGCTTAGGTGCTCGCCCAGATATCCAAGCAGCCTGACACACTCGAGTCAGCCTGAGAACAGTCTTGATTTAAGGCTTTTAGCATTTCGGGCCGAATTTCATCATCACCAGCAGCCTTGCCCGATTTTAGCGATTTGATTACTAAATGGACCTCTTCTGCTGTGAGACTAGTCATTGCCCCGATCTGTACCTCTTGGATGTCCACAACTGCTGGGCCACCCGGGTTAAGAAGGCTCTCAAAGCATTCCCTCCATCTGTGGAGGATGTCCTTCTCGGTTGTTAAAAGTGCACCATCAGAGGCCTTAATTGCCATTGCTGTGCACGATTTCCTCCCTCGAAGGTGGCGGATGGTCTGCCAGAATACTTTGTTTGCATTTGCATAGGATGAGTCTAATCTTTCTGCAAAGGATTCCCAAGTCTTCCGCTTTGCTGTCTTTACTGCCTCAGCAGCAGCTTTTTGTGCCGCAGCATACCGCAAACGAACCTCAGGTGACCTGACTCTAAGCAATGTTAGGTAGGACTCCATTTTTGCCCGGACAGTTTTTTGGACTTCATGGTTCCACCAAGGTGTTCTTTTCTCGCTGCCCGTTGCCACACTTTTTCTGCCACAGCATGAAAGTGCAGAGGCAGTGACAGCTGTTCTGAACAGCTTCCACTCCTCCTCAACATCTGCAGTATTGGGAATCTCTTTGAACCTGGAGGAAATGTCATCTGCAAAATTCTTCCTCACACCCTCATTTTCCAATGTCTCCCATTTCATGCAGTATAGCTGCTTAGGCCTACCAGCGTTGATAGTAGCATCTGCTTTCTGAAGCCGTAGAGTGCAAGCAACAAGCTGGTGGTCAGTTGACAGTTCTGCCCCTCTTCTCACACGAACATCCAACACTGAGGAAAATAGTTCTGCTGAGATTATAAAGAAGTCAATCAGAGCACTATGTTCTTGTGTATTCCTGTACCAGGTATACTTATGGATTTCTCGGTGCTGGAAGAAGGTATTCATTATGGACAAGCTGTTAGTACAGCAGAAGTTCAATAATTTCAACCCATTCGCGTTAATGTCAGGGGCGCCATTCCTCCCAACCACACCCCTCCATGTCTGGTCATCTGTTTACCATAATTTACCATCTTCACTAAAGATCGTGCCTAAGTAGCTGAAATGTTTTACTTGTTCCACAGGTTCCCCGTTACCAACACAGTTGACATTTTCAACAATTCTACCTATTTTTATTGTCTTTTTAATGCTCACCTTCATACCATATCCATTAACAACAGTTATTCAATTTAGTCAGGGATTCTTGCAAACTTGGCATAAAGCAAAGAGCTGACATTAACATCTCCAATTCTGATATCATGTTTAATACCACTTTCCTTCATACTGTATTCTATATAGATAATGAATAACAGAGGGGATAATGTGCATCCTTGTCTCACACCAGATTTAACATTAAACCATCTTCCTGTACTTCCTTCAATTCTAACTGCTGACTTACAACTCAAATACAGACGAAGTATTGCTTGATATAATGCCCCGTTGACACCTTGTTGTGTGCCTTTTCCAGATCAACAAAACTTAAATACAGATCTTTGTTATATTCCCATGCTTTCTCAACTATTTGTCGTAAAGTGAAGATCTGATCTTGACAGCCTCTATTTGGCCTGAATCCAGCTTGTTCTTCACCAAGCTTTTCTTCAACAATTCTTCTCAACTGTTTCTCAAGTATACTTGCATAGATCTTGCAGGAACACTCAGTAGGGAAATACCTCTGTAATTCTCACGTTCAGTTTTATTTCTCTTTTTATATATGGGTACTATGAGAGCTCTACTCCAATCATCAGGAATTTGTCCCTCTGTCCAGGCTTTCTGAACTATGCAGTGCAGCCACTGTAAGACTTTTATACCACCATACTTTTTAGCATAGCATTTCTGGTTGAATATGATCTACTCCAGCTGCCTTTCCACATTTCAAGCCTTTGATGGCTTTTTCTACTTCAAGTATGGATATGTATTCCTGACTGTATGCCTGTTGATTTTTTTTTTACCACTGTGCTATCACTGCTTGTTTCATTTAGCAATTTTTCGAAGTAATTACTCCATACTTCAAGGATATCTTTTTCTCCTGTTTTCATGTAACCTTTATCATCTCTAACTCCTTTTACAGCACTCTTTCCTTCATTTTCAAGCTTCAACAACCTCCAGAATATCTTACCACCTTCTTGATATTTATTTTCTATGTTCTTGTCAAAATCCTCCCATGACTTTTGTTTAGCTAGCTTTACACAGTGTGTAGCTTTCTTACATTTGTCTCTGTATTCTCTAAGAGCACAAGCTCACTTATTTGCCAGGAACTTTTGATAATATGCTTTCTTCTTTTCCTTCACTGCCTCTTTAACTTCCTGTTTTCACCAGGGAGTTGGGATTTTTTCTATCCCTGCAGACAACCTCACCACATGCCTTTTTGGCTGAAACAATCACGGTTTTCTTTAAGGCTTGCCACTGACTCTCCAAGGTTTGGTTCCTGTTCTCAAACTCTTTCATTTTTTCTTGAATAATGTTTGTGTATTTTAGTCTACCGTTCATATCTGAGAGCTGCTCGACTTTTATTCACTTTAAAACTTTCTTACATGTTATTCTTTTCAATACGAAATTCAATTTTATCCTGCTCAAGACTAAATAGGGATCTCTTCCAATTTCAAATCCTCTGTACACTCTGGTGTCCTGCACCAGGGAGAAAACATCACTATCAATAATAACATAGTCAATGAGACTTTTCTTATTCCTTGCCTCTTCTCTCCGTGCTTAAAGGTCAAAGCTGTATAACTGAGAGGAGAACTCCACGTAGCCTTTAAAGGAATGCGGAGAACCGACCAGTTCTGACCTAATGTCCAATTCTCGCCTTCTCGTTGTGTACCCTGTTGAGTATCTTTCTGGATACTGAAAGAATGAGGATGGGCTGGCAATTTGAGATTTAGCCGACCAAATTGTATTCTTATTGGCTTAAACCAATATAGAAAATGATGGTACAACATGACAATATAAAATTTAATGTAATGTAATAATGCATGCAGAAAAAATGTTCAATAACCACAATCTCAAAATGTTTGCGACTGTCTACACTAATAACGTTAATTTGATTCTATCTACATTTTGTCACGTGAAGACATTCATGTAAATACAGATAACGTTTATAGAATATGTTTTAAACAATGACCTTTATTTTCATTATAACAATTATACGTTCCGTAAGCATTTACTAATAACATATCAATGCACAAATCACCTTCTGTTCTTTTGGCAGTAACTGATGCAGAATACTTTTCTGGTCCTCATGATCTAGTCTTGTGCTGCTAAGCAACTACAGTATGTGTACAAATAAAATGTTTAAAAAGCAAACAGGAGTAAGAATGCCATCATCAAACAGAATAAGCCCATGGCTTCGGACAAGGCAAATCCTAAAATGGCATAGGAAAACAATTGTTGCTTTAATGAAGGATTACGGGCATAGCCAATAATTAGACTTCCAAATACACTACCAATACCAGCACCTGAAGGGGAAAAAAAAAAATAATATATATATATATATATATATTTTATACATATCTAGAAAGTGCTTTCTAAATACTATCATACAATAGAGAATATGAAAAGACCTCATATGCAGCTTTGATAATTATATATTACAGATGAAGAACTGAAAAAATTTAACATCCAATAAATTCAGAGCCCATTCAATTTATTTTCATGAACTAAAGATGAAATTATTAAATTTGAACTTCATTATTATTCAAATATACAGTAACCTCAGTAATCCAACTTAGCATTATTCTTTTCAAGTTGATTCTAATTTTTATTACAACTATATATTTCTTATATACTTTGATCTTTGCTTGTAATTCGTGTATTTTAACCATTACATTATAACCTAAGGTTGCTGTTATGCTAAATCATGTTCAATTTTATGCTCATCATCTCAATTTAGCACATAAGTAAAAGCCATCACATATGCAAACTGAAACTACAAATGCAAAATTTATTATATACGTGTCAGTATGTAAAAGTTAACGTATTTTTTGGTTCAGCAAAGCTTTCTTCTTTGATTATTATATTTTTCTTTCCAAATAATCTATCCAATCATAATAAATAAATAAAAAAACTAATTAATTGAATGTCTTACTATAAATGGTTAATTCTGTAAAAGTTTAAGACAAAGCAAATCCATAGGTAACTAAAATGCTTCAATTTTATTTATTATTATTTTTTTAAATCTCACCCTCCTCACACGAGGCCACAAGGCTTATAGCAAATAGATGCCATGTGTGCACAAAATTATTATTTTTTTTTATGTAGTCTGGAAACTGCTCTAAAATCCAAACATGGAATTTTTTCAATCTAATAAACAGGGCAGCAGTTGCACAATTATGAACAATCAAAAGCATTCATTCCAATGGCAGGATTTTTGAACTATAACTTGTTAAATTGGAACTTTTGATTTATACAATGTTTAAAATACACAAATTACATGCCGAGATCAAAGTATATATAAGAAAAATATAGTTGTGGGTAATAAAAATTAATTTAAAAAAAAAATTCTCTTTTAGCCAGGCAGATTTTATTTTGGTTACATAATAATGAAGACAGCTGTTGATGTTGGCCATATGTGTAGAATGAACGATGAGAGGAAATTAAAAATGCTACTGTTTGGGATGACTGAAGGAAAGAACAAAAGAGGAAGACCAAACAGAGAATGGGGCAATGACATTGTCAAATGGTGCAGAAACTGTACACAAACTGAGTCATCTTGCACAAAATTGGAAAAATCATATCATGTAGAACCCATGGTTGCTGTTGAAGTAATAAAAGGTGGTTCATTTACTTTGATGTAAACATTAGGAACAGGTGATATTTGAAATGCTCCAGCTATTGAAGTATACTGTCTCTTGCAGAAGCAAAGACTTGATATCATAATCAAACCTTGCTCTGATAAGTCTTCTCTATAAGCAGAAGGATGAATATCTGCCTGCTTTACTGTATTTTCAAGAAGTGGAAGCAAGAGTGTGAAGGATGTTCATCTTTCTTCAGCACTTATCTTGTGATTAATGCATGTAAAGAACACACGCAACGTAATCCACTTTTTAAAAAGTGCCTTATACCCTTAAATACCTCTCGCATATCTCGGGGGGGGGGGGGGGGGGGGGGGGGGGGGCACCACAATTTGGTAAACACTGGCTTAGAAGAATCTAGCTTGTTTTTGTCTTATTTTGGTAACACCTATTATGCTGATCTTGTATTAATCCACTTCTTTTGCCAGTTCCATTTCTTTTTCATTGATCCTTCTTATGTTAATGGTACCAATCTTGAAATTGGTGATGTTGAGTTGGAATTTGTAAAAATAATCATAATTTAAAATTGTGAATATTTTTACGTATTGGTTATGTTAGAATGTTCATTAGTTTTAGTTTCATAACACGCATTGTCGGCACTTGCGAGGTGCCCATTATGGAAATTGTTTTATTAAAAGTGATATGTAAAGTAGTTAAAAATTTATGTACTTACCGGATTTAATTAATTAATTGTGTTACTTTAAACAAATTTTATTGTAATTTAAAATTATCAAAAGCTGTGATGAGTTTTATGAGGACATTCTCTTATAGCTAACGGAGATGAAGTGTCAGCCATTATACAGTACTTAGTTTCTCGCTTGCCACGGAGTGCGCATGCTCGCCGAGAAGTTTGATGAGTGATTGACAGCTGACAAGAAAGTGTTCGGTAACGGAGTAACGGCTGTAAACAAGAGACCGTTCGGAAGGAATTTAGAACACAGGCCGGCAGATATTTAGGTTCGGAGGAACTTAGGTTTTTTTTATGTGACAGTCGGAGGAAAATTAATAGTATATTCCGAAAAAGGAATCGTGGGACTATTAAGTTTTAATGTAGAATAAGTATGTGGATAAATAAAAGAAAATATTGCTATATGTGTTTTAAACAGAATATTGGAGGAAACACTAATTGAAAGATTTATAGTAGATTCCAAAAAGGAAATCGTAGAACTGTAAGTTTTTTTTTTTTTTTTTTGAATAGTTAAGACTGCCAGTATGCATTTAGTGAATAAAAGAAGAATTTGCTATTTATGTTTTAAAGAAATGTTCAAGAAAACTTTGATTAGGAAGTTTCATCTGTATTAAGGACACCAGATCTGACTATTATTTCTACTGAAGAAAAGAGACAGAATTAAGTCAGGAAGAATTAATGTGTGTTACATAAGTGATGAAAAAGGATCCTGTAAAAATGAAGATTAGAGTCATATCTCTATAGAAAAGGGCCTTGACAAAGAAAGAAACTGGCTATGAACATTTTGTGCAAACAAAGTGTTTAGTCAAGTCTTAAGTGTAAATTTATTTAAAAAGGCCTTGGATCCAATTAATTTGTAATTAGTTATGTAATATTGTTTCAAGTGTATATATATTGTTTTTGTTTTATTAAATGTGTTTATTTTGTATTTGGCCTTGAGTCAGTGATTATTTGGATTCTGAAAGAAAGATTTAAGATCATTGCACCAATTGGAGTGCATATAAATCCTTGTGCATATAATAACATATAGGTACACTCAGAATTAAAAAAAATAATTGTTAGAAACAGAGATCATCTCTATGGTAGGATTAAATATTAAGATATAATATCTATGAATATTCTCTTTATATAAAAATCCACGAATTATTAACAAATTCATTCCAGTAGTTGACTTTTCACTGTTCGCCTTGATGAAATATGTAAGTAATATGTTTGTACCAGGATAAATTAGATGTGACAGTCAACCCAAGAAGTGTATATAAAATATCCTGGAATATCATCATCATCATCAAATTCCTGCCATGTACCCTCAAGGGGTGTATAGGATATGACAGTACTACATGAAAAAATTACATCATTACTAACTTCCTATCTACAATTTTCCTCCAAATCAGTCTGTTACTTGTCAAGACTCCAACATTATCAGATCTTATATTTCTATCGTCTAAGGCACTTTGTACCGTATCAATCCACCTATATCTTGGTATTCCTCTGGGTCGTTTTCCTGCCAACCTGGCAGAGAACACTTGTTTTGCTAATCTTTCCTCCCCCATTCTATTTAAGTGACCATTCCATCTGAGATTAGCTCTGCTAACGCATTCCTGGATGCTGACAATGTCAAGTTCTTTCCTAATATCCTCATTTTTAATATGATATTGCCATTGATGCCATCTGTTCACGCCTCTAATCTTTCTCAGGACTCTCATATCTGCGGTCTCTAGTCTTTGGTCAAGTGTTTTACTTCTGACCCAGCTCTCAGATCCATAAGTTAAAATTGGTTTGAACACAGTCTTGTATACAGCTAATTTAGTGTTCCGACTAATTTCTTTCTTATTCCATATGCATTTATTCAATTGACTTCCCACGATACCAGCTTTGCTGAATCTGTTGTCTATTTCTATATTTAGTTTACCATCTTCAGTAAAAATTGTGCCTAAGTAGCTGAAATGTTTTACTTGTTCCACAGGTTCTCCATTCACAACACAGTTGACATTTTCAATGATTCTGCCTATTTTCATTGTCTTTGTCTTTTTATTGCTGACCTTCATACCATATCTATTACAACAGCTATTCAATTTAGTCAGAGAATCTTGCAGACTTGTAGCGGATTTATTTAGAAGTATAACATCATCCGCATAAAGCAAAGAGCTGACATTAATATCTCCAATTTTGATATCAGGTTTAATACCACATTCCTTCATACTGTGATCCATATAGATAATGAATAACAGAGGTGATAATGTACATCCTTGTCTCACACCAGATTTAACATTAAACCATCTTCCTGTACTTCCTTCAATTCTAACTGCTGACTTACAACTCAAATAAAGACTAAGTATTGCTTGATATAATGCCCCATTGACACCATATAACTGCAGCGTATTGAATAGCTTCTCTCTTGGCACCTTGTCATATGCCTTTTCCAAATCGACAAAACTTAAATACAGATCTTTGTTATATTCCCATGCTTTCTCGACTATTTGTCGTAAAGTGAAGATCTGATCTTGACAGCCTCTATTTGGCCTGAATCCAGCTTGTTCTTCACCAAGCTTTTCTTCCACAATTCTTCTCAACCGTTTCTCAAGTATACTTGCATAGATCTTGCCAGGAACACTCAGTAGGGAAATACCTCTGTAATTCTCACATTCAGTTTTATTTCCCTTTTTATATATGGGTACTATGAGAGCTCTACTCCAATCATCGGGAATTCGTCCCTCTGTCCAGGCTTTCTGAACTATGCAGTGCAGCCACTGTAAGACTCTTATACCACCATACTTCAGCATTTCTGGTCGAATATCATCTACTCCTGCTGCCTTTCCACATTTCAAGCCTTTGATGGCTTTTTCTACTTCAAGTATGGATATGTATTCCTGACTGCATGCCTGGTCAGTGTTTTTTATCACTGTGCTGTCATCACAGCTTGTTTCATTTAGCAGTTTTTCAAAGTAATTACTCCATACTTCAAGGATATCTTTTTCTCCTGTTTTCATTTCACCTTTATCATCTCTAATTCCTTTTACAGCACTCTTTCCTCCATTCCTAAGCTTCTTCAACAACCTCCAGAATATTTTGCCACCTTCTTGATATTTATTTTCTATATTCTTGCCAAAGTCCTCCCATGACTTTTGTTTAGCTAGTTTTACACACTGTTTAGCTTTCTTACATTTGTCTCTGTATTCTGTAAGAGTAAAAGCTGACTTATTTGCCAGGAACTTTTGATATGCTTTCTTCTTTTCCTTCACTGCCTCTTTAACTTCCTGTGTCCACCAGGGAGTTCTGATTTTTTTATCCTTGCACACAACCTCACCACATGCCTCTCTGGCAGAATCAATCAATGTTTCGTTCAGAGTTTGCCACTGAATCTCCAAGGTTTGATTCCTGTTCTCAAACTCTTTCATTTTCTTTTCAATAATATTTCTGTATTTTAGTCTACAGTTCACATCTGAGAGCTGCTCAACTTTTATTCGCTTTAAAACTTTCTTACATGTTATTCTTTTCAATATGAAATTCAATTTTATCCTGCTCAAGACTAAATAGTGATCACTTCCAATTTCAAATCCTCTGTACACTCTGGTGTCCTGCACCAGGGAGAAAACATCACTATCAACAATAACATAGTCAATGAGACTTTTCTTATTCCCAGCCTCTTCTCTCCATGTGAATTTTTGCACATTTTTATGTTGGAACATGGTGTTAGTAATAACCAGTCCATGTCCTGAGCAGAAATCCAACAGATATTTGCCATTATTATTAGCTTTGCTCTTTTCTCCAAATTTTACCAAAATACTTTTGTATGTCTCACAATCATTTCCTACTCTACTATTTAGATCCCCAACAAGGACCAACTTTTCATTTTTCATTGTGTCAGTTGCTTTTTCTAAAGCCTCAAAAAATTCCTCCACTTCTACCTTAGTAGAACCTTCTGTGGGACCATAGGCACAAATAAGTCTCATTGTCCAGTTCCCCATTCTCATATCTGCCCACATTACTCTACTTGAGACTGACTGCCATTCAAGAAGATTAGCCTCGTATTTTGTGTTGAATACTATGGCCTCTCCTTCTTTTCCTTGATTGTCATTGCCTGAATATAACATTTTGTATTTATTGCTCAGAAAAATCTCACCAGTTTTGGTCTTTTTTGTTTCAGTCACTCCTATTATGTCGATCTGGTACTTATCTAATTCCTCAGCTAGCTCCATTTCTTTGCCATTCAGGCTTCTTACGTTGATAGTACCGATCTTTAACTCTGGTGATGTTGAGTTGGGGTTTGTTTTCAGATTTGTTCCAGTAGCTGACTTTTCGCTGTTCGCCCTGGTTCCCTGGCAAAAACAACGGGGGCCTTGTTTAACCGGGCGACGCCCCAGCCGGCATGAAATTTTGTCATGTTGTACCATCATTTTTTATTTTGGTTTAACCAATAAGAATACAATTTGGTCGGCTAAATCCCAAATTGCCAGCCCATCCTCGTTCGTTCAGTATCAAAGTAGATACCCAACAGGGTGCACCCTTGTGATATTATTAGAAGGAAAATCTGAATAAATAATATCATTACAGAATTTTCTGCACCCATCTTTAGAGATTATAAACTGATAAAGTAGTACTGATCCAAACAGCATGAAAGATCAGACATGGTGAAGTATATGTATACATCAGATATTCATTTGGTAGCAGATAAGGATTGAAGTAAAATTTTCTAAAAGGAATGAAAATCTAATACGCTCAGCTATGGGATAGCATTGTTGTTTTTTCTGTTCATCAGTTTTTTTACACACGCACACACACACACACACACACACTATATCATATACATATATGGTATATAATATGTAATATAATATAATACCATATACATATATGGTATTATGTTTCTTACAAAAGTGAAGGAATGGAATGACTGTATAGTAAATAGATTTATGAAAAAGATGTGATACAATACCACTAAATTGATACAAAGCAGATCCGATCCTCTCTCACACAAACCAACACAAGCTAACTGTATTGTGATAATGTTCAAGGCATTTACCGCTATCAAAGAAGCATTTGCAGCTTCATTTTTTATTTTCTTTATTTTTTTTTTGGTCTAATGTTTTTGATGTGTATTTATGTTCCTAGCTTTAGCCATCTTTTTACAAGTAATTTTGCTTCCTTATTAATTTTGGAAAGAAGTTATTTTCAGATTATTAGAAAAACTCATTTGGGATTTAGCCAACCAAATTGTATTCTTATTCACTTAAATCACAAATAAAATGATGGTACAACATGAGAGAATTTCATGTCAGCTGAGGCATCAACAGGTAAAACAAGGACAACCCCCTTCCACATTGTTTTTGCCAGGGAACCAGGGTGAACAGCAAAAAGTCAGCTAATGGAACAAATCCTGAAATACCGCAACTCATCATCAGAGTTCAAGACTGGTACTATCAACATAAGAAGCTTGAATGCAAAGAAAATACAGAAAAACTAGAGCTCGCTGAGGAATTTGATAAGTACCAGATCGACATAATACGGGTGACAAACAAAAAAGACAAAACTGACGAGATCTTTCTAAGCAATATATACAAAATGTTATATTTGAGCAATAACAGTTAGGGAGAAGGAGTAGCTATAGTATTCAACACTAAACACAAGGCTAATCTTGAATGGCAGACAGCATCAAATAGAGTGATGTGGGCAAATATCACAATGGGGAACTGGACAATGAGATTTATTTGTGCCTATGGTCCCAGACTATTCTACTAAGGTAGAAGTGGAAGAATTTCTGAGGCTTAAGAGACAGCAACTGACATAATGAAAAAGGAAAAGTTGGTCCTTGTTGGAGATCTAAATAGTTGAGTAAGAAATGGTTGTCAGACATACAAAAATATTTTGGGAAAATATGGAGAAAAGAGCAAAGCTAATAATAATGGCAAATAGATGTTGGATTTCTGTGCAGAACATGGACTGGTTATTACTAACACCATGTTCCAACATAAAAATGTGCACAAATTCACATGGAGAGAAGAGGCAAGGAATAAGAAAAGTCTCATTGACTATGTTATTGTTGATAGTGATGTTTTCTCCCTGGTGCAGGACACCAGAGTGTACAGAGGATTTGAAATTGGAAGCGATCACAATTTAGTCTTGAGCAGAATAAAATTGAATTTCATATTGAAAAGAATAACATGTAAGAAAGTTTTAAAGCAAATAAAAGTTGAGCAGCTCTCAGATGTGAACTGTAGACTAAAATACACAAACATTATTCAAGAAAAAATGAAAGAGTTTGAGAACAGGAACCAAACCTTGGAGATTCAGTAACAAGCCCTGAAGAAAACTTTGATTCAGCCAGAGAGGCATGTGGTGAGATTGTCTGCAAGGATAGAAAAATCAGAACTCCATAGTGGACACAAGAAGTTAAAGAAGAAAATATATCGAAAGTTCCTGGAGAAAAAGTCAGCAAAAGAGAATACAGAGACAAATGTAAGAAAGCTAAACACTGTGTAAAACCAACTAAATGAAAGTCATGGGAAGAATTTGGCAAGAATATAGAAAATAAATATCAGGAAGGTGGCAAAATATTCTGGAGGCTGTAAAAGGAATAAGAGATGATAACGGTGATATGACAACTGGAGAAAGAGATATCCTTGATTTATGGAGTAATTACTTTGATAAATTAAATGTAACAAGCAGTAACAGCAAGTAGTAAAAAACACTCAACAGGCATGCAAAAAGGAATACATATCCAAGTTGAAAAAGCCATCTGAAGCCTAAAATGTGGAAAAAGGCAGCAAGAGTAGATGATATTCGACCAGAAATGCTTACATATAGAGATATAAAAGTCTTGCAGTTGCTACACTGCATAGTTCAGAAGGCCTGGACAGAGGGACAAATTCCAAATGATAGGAGAAGAGTTCTCATAGTATCCATATACAAAAAAAAAAAGAGAAATAAAACTGAATGTGAAAATTACAGGAGGTATTTCAGTACCTCTGTAATTTTTGTTTGTGGTAAGATTTATGCAAGTATATTTGAGAAAAGGCTAAGAACAACTGTGGAAAGGAAGTTTGGCAAAGAACAAGCTGGATTCAGGCCAAATAGTGATTGTCAGAATCAGATTTTCACTTTATGACAAATAGTTAGAAAACTTGGGAATATAACAAAGATCTGTATTTAAGTTTTGTAGACCTGCAAAAAGCATATGACAAGGTACCAAGAGAAAAGCTATACAAAACACTACAGTTATATGGTGTCAATGGGACATTATATCAAGTAATATTTAGTCTTTATTTTAGATGTAAATCAGCAGTTAGAACTGAAGTACAGGAAGATGGTTTGATATTAAATCTGGTGCAGACAAGGATTATCCTCTCTGTCACTCATTATCTGCATGGATCACATTGCGAAGGAAAGCGATATTAATTCTGATATCAAAATTGGAGATTCTCAGCTCTTTACTTTATGCAGATGATGTTATACTTGTAAATAAATCCAGTACAAGTCTGCAAGATTCCTTGACTAAATTGAATAACTGTTGCAATAAATTTGGTATGAAAATCAGGAATAACAAGACAAAGAAAATGAAAATAGACAGAAACACTGAAAATATCAACTGCATCATGAATGAAGAACCTATAGAACAAGTGAAACATTTCAGGCACAATTTT